>NC_133362.1:12802922-12881261 GCF_049309525.1 Garra rufa
ACGACTCTCTGCTACGTGGGTGAGATAAATTACAGCTCGTCCAGCTCCCGAGGGACTAATGGGCTTATCGCGAAAACGCAGTACGCAAAAGAGGGAGGTGAGTTTCTCTGTTCCTCATTTTGCATGAGTGTGTTTGCCTCTCGCGGCATTAACAGACGCATTCGCGGCGTCGCCAGCGGCTCCTTGCTTGTTTATTCCCGAGGGAATTTGGCGTCTGGGCGGAGTTTGTTTAGCTCCCGCGGGAGCCGAATATATGCTGCGCGTCGCGATTGTGGAGTTAATTTACTGCCATAAAATATGTGTGTGCATGTATATGTATATACATATGTATGTTATGTATGCTTATATGTGTACATATAAAGGGGAGAGATTTTCCTAGACTAGTTCGACCATGATTATGCAGATCATGGCAGAACAGTCTTAGTAACTACAGCTGTCTGAGGCTAGCTGTACGTTAACTCTTCCTACTTTAGGGCTGGAGGCTTTCAGTCAGTTTTACCTCTGGTAGTCCTTCCTACACATACAGATATCTGCGGATATCTGTGTGTGGGCTTACTGATTACTTTTTGTTTGGAAACATAAAAGTAGTTCTTTAAGCTCTTGCCTAGATGGTGCTGTCTCCCCTGCTAGGGTTTAAATAGACAGCCCACTCTGCTGGGTTGGGCTGTTTTCAGGAGGACTAACCGGAGGTCTTTCACTGATCTGTTAGTTTTTCCCAGGCTCTTTGGCCTTTCTGGATTTATGTGATTTGGGCTAGGTAGATCACTGCCTTTGAGTCCTTCACTCCATGAAGGCCCAGGTTCGAGCCCTACAACATGAGCTCCCTGCACGCAGCGGTTCTTATGTCCCATAAGAACCTCCATTACCGATGTTCTGGATTTTAACTCCTTAAACAGGTTTTGTTTGAGTTTGAGTTAAATGCAGGTCACTCATGGGTGAGTACGATCCATATTTTTCTTTTAATAAAAAAAAAAAAAGAACTTAATACTGTCTCAGGCCTGTGTGTTGTGTTTTTGCTTTTCAGAGAAAAACACGACGAGTTTACGTCGGATGCTCCCCCTCTGATCCTACGGGTTATGGTTACGGCAGTGTTCGTCCTATCCACGCCACAGGTCGTGCGGTAAACCACCCTCCCAGCATTTGTTAGACATAGGACTTATGTCCTCTTCAAGGTAAGCTCCCTAAGTTTCTTTCTTAGGATTGCCCTTGGCATGTTTAACATTTGTCCTTTGCAGGCCTTTTTCTGAGAATCCCTCTTCCAGACTCTCTCTGTGGACTTTAGATCCTGTGAAGTGATCTTATCAGCCGAAGGTTCTTTCCAGCACCTCCTGAGTTTTGTCTCCAAGGAGCAATTTCTCAGTTCTCCAGTAACTAAAGTAGCACTCCCCTTTCCGCGGAAAGGGTTTATTCAGAGTACCGCTTCTCGCTGACAAGCCAGGCTTTCTCCCCGGTTCATCTGGGTTAGGAGCCTGTCCCTCTTGTCCAGGCTGATTCTCACTCTTCAGGCTCACACTCGAGCTGGGCTCTCCCCTTCCCAAGGGAAGGGTCCCTAACGAGCGCCCCCTCGATGGGATGGGCGTTCCTCCCTGGCCTTCAGGGTTAGGAGTCTATCCTCATAAGTTCCTGCTCCGGGGGATTTATGTCCCGTTGAGACAGGAACATAAGTCCACCTAGACTGGGGTCTGTCGATCCCCCTGTTAGCCCGAGGGCAGGGTCGATTCAACCGAGGTAGTACTCCCCTTTCTGCAGAAGGGGTTTATTTAGAGTACTGTTTCTCGTTGACAGAGCCAGGTTCTCCTCCCGGTTCATCTGGGTTAGGGGCCTGTCCTTCTTGTCCAGGCTGATTCTCACTCTTCAGGCCTCACGCACGAGCTGGGCTCTCCCCTTTCCGAGGAAAGGGTCCCCAATGAGCGCCCCTCGTTGGGACGGGCGTTCCTCCCTGGCCTTCAGGGTTAGGAGTCTGTCACCATGACTATCCAGGAGCTCCCTTCTCAGGAACCTGAAGTAACTTTAGTAGCTCCCCTTTCCGCGGAAAGGGTCCTCTCAGAGCTCTTCAATGACAGCAGCTCACCTTAATTCAAGGTTCGTCAGTAGCACCACTGTCGTGTGGACAAATTCCCCTTTATTTGGGTAGAATCTGTCATCAGGCTTCCTGAGTCAGGTATGATTGCTCCCCTTTTGAGAAAAGGGTTCCTCTCGAGCGCTGCTCCTGGCAGGAGGAGTAAGCTCCCCTTCTGATGAAGGGTGAAATCGGAGCGCTGCCTCCTGGCAGGCGGGTTTTCCTCTCTGTTAATCAGGGTTAGGAGCCTGCTTGCGCCTGACTTCCGGGTCGAGTGTCACCTCCCCTTCAGGCTTTATGACTAACTAGGAGTTACCCCCTTTTTTCAGGACCTTGAAATGACCTAACGGCTGCTCCCCTTTCTGCGGAAAGGGTCCTACTAGAGCACCACCTTCTGGCGGGTGTTGGCATTTCTCCCTGCTTCTCAGGGTTTTGAAACCTACCCTTAACATGCTAGAAGCGAAGGCTCCTACGATTGAAGCCTCCTCAGGCTGTTGGCAGCTCACCTTTTAGGGTTCCCTCAAAGCAGCGCCACTGCCGCATGGTGAATTTTTCTCCCTTGGCTAAGGAAGAAATAACCTATCTTTCTCAAGGTCCTGATTTGAGCACGTTCGCTCCCCTTCTCAAGGGTCCCGTTTAGAGCACGGCTCCTAGTGGGATGAGTATGCTCCCCTTACAAGGAAGGGTAATTTCTGAGCATCACCTTCTCCTAGTAGGCATCTATGTGGACTGGGTCTAGTACGCTCCCCTTTACACTAAAGGGTCCCTTCAGAGCATTGCCCTTTTTAAGGACGGATGTTCCTCCCTGCAAGTCGGGGTTAGGGGTCTGTCCGCTGTCTGCGTCCACTATATGATGGTCAGTAGCTCCATGATTTCATCAGTCGACTAACAGTTTGCGGACTGTCTGTCCTGATTGGGGTGTAGCATTGCTCCCCTCTCTAATCAGGGAGGGTTCCTCCCCTATTTTAATTCTCGTCATCCTATGACAAATCTGGAGCTTTAATATGAAACCCCCAAAATGGGGGAAAACACAGTCTCCAAATCCCATTTTACTAGGGTAAGTGTCCCACGCTAAACCCTGGGCACTTTCTGAAATCCACAATAGTGGTAAGTGCGCACGGAATCTTTGTGCACTTCCTAAAAATCCACATAAGTGGTAAGTTCCCACCAAGTTTTTGGGTTCTTTTCTAAAATCCTATACGGTATGGGTTACGCGGTACTCGTTCCCATTTTTTGAGTTGGTTTAAAACCCCGGTCTCCCTGGGCCCAACTTCACTCGATATCACCTCAGATATCTCCTGACCATCTGTTATCCAGGGTGCGTTATCTGAGGATAACCCCTGCTAGAACGGTCTCTGTCTTGGGACAGGCCTGTTAGTCGCTATTTTTGAGTCAGTTCACTGAGGGAACTAGACTCAGTAGTACTGGCAGTTCCTGTTCTAGTTAAGTCTAAGTATTAACTTAGCCGTTCCTCCGAAGGAATCTCCGATTCCAACCTGAGCTGTGCTCTGGGTCCTTTGACCCATTCAGGTAAGTGAGTAACAGTTCAGGCTTTGGCCGGGGAGGTTACGTTCTGACAGCTGTCACCTCGTCCTATAGGGATAATTCCTCACAGAATTTACACTTAGTGCTCACTACTATGCACTCCCCTCAGCATGGAGACGTTGGTATACCGTTCCCCAATAGCGACCCCTAGGGGACGCGGTGAGAGTTCCCTCGGAAGGGAACGTCTCTAGGTTACGTATGTAACCCTAGTTCCCTGAGAAGGGAACGAGACACCGCGTCCCCTAGGCTTCTTCCCATGCTTCGGACGAGAAGCTTCAGACAGTGAAGCGGCTGTATGTTTACTTCGGCGACTCTTTATACTGTGTCGCCCGGTAGTGACGTACCAGCAGCGACGTGCGCGCCGCAGTGACGTCATACGCTGTCGCCGGCCATTTCATGGAGTTTTTCTATGCATTCTTCAGACACGAGTCACGCTGCAGCGTTCCCCAATAGCGACCCCTAGGGGACGCGGTGTCTCGTTCCCTTCTCAGGGAACTAGGGTTACATACGTAACCTAGAGACGATTTTTAACATATATTCTTACATTAAATTCTTTAAAGTTGTGTTTTAGGCCATTATGTTTTGCCACAGTATTTGTCAAACAAACTAAAACCGAAAGCACAATATGGCTTAATCACTTCATCAAGTCAGTTTTCTCTGCACGTTTCAAAGCGAAATGCGCACTGTGTTTTCCGTGCCTCAGAAGGGCTCAGTTCGCAAAAACTAAAGTTTTCTTTATTTAAGAACATAGTTGGTTCTCTTATTTTTGAAAGTGCATTAGATAGAATAAAAAGTCTTCATTTGTCTTTTTTTTTTTTTAAATACTGCAATAAATATTGTATCATGGACTTAATATCACAGTATTATTGTATTGTGAGATTCTGATATTGTTACATTCCTAGTTTCAATGAATCTATATGTGGCTTTGTTTGTAATAGAGGTACAGTGAAGCTGAGAAAGCCATGGATCAGGTGCTAAAACTGGACCAAGATTGTGAAGAAGCGGTCAATGACCTATTGTACTGTAAAGTCCAACAACTTATGGTAAGGACAAGATTTCTCATTGCAGTTCAGTGGTAGCTAGAAATGACAAAGTTGTAGGATTTAGTACCAGAGAACAAACTAGAATGTGCTTATAAAATGTGTACATTCACAATGCTTAAATTTGCTTTGCGCAAAGCCTTTGCAAGGTGGCATGTCATTGTGATGAGAAAGCAAAAACCCCAAGATAATTACTCATAAGTCATTTACTTTTTTTTGGTTCCAAGACTTTGTTGCTTTCTTTTCAGTGAAAGACCAATGGAAAAAATGACATTTCAACAGCTGAGTCCATATGACTCACCCATATTTTTGGAGCTGCATAACTTTGGTTGGAATAAAAGCAGCTCAGACATGCTAAGCATCTGCTTTTTTGTTCTACAGAAGAAAGTCAAGCAAGTTTTGAATGACAATACGATGAGTAAATATTTCTTTATGCTTGAGTGAAGTGTTTCGGTTTTGAATGGGGTCAGCTTCTTTGGAAGCAAACGTGCTGCAATGCATATGCAAAAGTATACACAAAAATATAATTTGAGGCTTGTAATGAATAAAGGTGTTCTCTTTGTTAGGATTTTGGATATGATGAGGAACAGAGTATTCAGTTGCTGGAAAAATACAACACAGTGCAGGCTGTTGTTGCAGCTAAGGGTAAGAGCCTTTTAATTTTGCCTCGTTTCTTATTGAGCCACACGAGGGAGCTATTGCTACACTGAATTACAAGATATTTTGACTAGAAGCACAGTACAGTACCTGTATGAATAATTATTGCATTAGTGCAAAATCAGTTTCATTTTGTACAACTAAAATTGTAAAAACAAATGTTTTGAACAGCTAAATTCTGCTTCATTGTACATAACACCCTTTTGATAATTTGGCACACTTAATTATTTTTCATTGCTAATTTGTGTTATAATACTAGTATTTATTTTACAGCTTTGAATCAGGACTGTGCTCTCCTCCAACCAGGGTAAGCCATCATATAGCTGATTTCAGTTTAAACCTTTGCATTTATTTATTTATTTTTATTCTTTACTTGTGCTCTCTTTCCATTTCTGTATCCATATTTCCCTTTCTGTCTCTTTCACAAGTCCTTGCAATTCCTTGTGGGTGGGTAACGTGACCACAGAACTGACAGAGAAACACCTGCGGGACCTGTTTAAAATGTGAGATCTGATGCCATATTGGATTTTTACAGTGTTTTATTTCTAAAATGACTTCCGATGTTTTTTTGTTAATTTTTGATGATGTTTGCCAGTTACGGAGAAATTGACAGCATTCGCGTTCTGCATGAACGTTTCTGTGCGTTTGTTAACTTTAAGAATGCCAACATGGCCTCCCGTGCAATGGAGAAACTCAATGTAAGTGAAACCCTGATGATAAATTATTATTATTATTATTATTATTTTTTTTATATATAAATTGAATTTCATGTTTTTTTAATATATATTTTATACTGCATTTATGCTTTTCAGGGACATTTTATTGAGAATACCCGACTAGTGGTTCGATATCCGGATCGACGGATTCAGAGAGTTCTGCCAACACCTGCCATTCAACAACCTGGAGGGGCTGCTGGGTAATTCAATATATTTGCTGTTAAAAGGATTAGTTCACTCCAGAATTATCATTTCTTGGTAATTTTCTGGTAGTTTACTCACCACTGTGTCAGATGTTCATTTTTTCTTTCTTCAGTCGAAATAGTCTAAATTAAGGTGCTTGTAGAAAACATTTCAGGATTGTTCTCCATATAGTGGACTTCAATGAGGATCAGAGGGTTGAAGGTCAAAATTGCAGTTTCAATGCAGCTTCACTGGGCTCTACTCGATCCCAACTAAAGCTGAGTTCAGACTGCACGATTTTCAAAGCAATCGCGTCACAGATGTTTTCACACTGCATGACTATCTGGGGTAGCATTCTGTCGCTGCTGTGTTCACGCTGCACGAGGGATCGGCGACAGGGGGGTTCACACTGCATGACTTTACAATAGGAAGAATCACCGACAACCAAACCCACGCGAGAAGTGAAATGGAAACAACGTGAGGTCAGGCGTGCAAGTTCTCACGTGAGACTGGGATTATTATTTTAAAAAATGGTAGCCCTCAAGAAGCTTGTCATACAATTTGCATGTGCACTCATTTGCAGCGAAAAGAAAAGAAGCCGAAGCTATGCTTATTGATATTGTGGTCTATACCTTCGTAACTCCTCCCCCAACTTCCTGCTGGCCTGGATGTTGCTCTCTCATTGGCTGTAGGTAATCGCCGATGTTATTTTCAGTCAGATCACCTTTCACACGGCATGATTTTGAATCGCCGACAGGTCCAGATATTTAGCATTCTCTCAGATCGCGTCTTTGATAGTTCTCACTGTGTGATTGTCACTCGCGTGAACGAGCACCGATTTGCCTGTGATTTCGGGCATTTGTCGGCGATTTCTCAAAACCTGTCGGCGAGTCAAAATCGGGGCTAAAATCATGCAGTCTGAACTCGGCTTAAGCAATATGAGTCTTAACTAGCAAAATGATTGGTCATTTTCTAAAAAAACTACAAATGTATATACTTTTTAAACACAAATGATAGATTTATTTTAATAGTGAGAGACAGAGAAACAACAAAAAATCCTGAAAAATGTTATACGATGATTTGCATTTTAATTAAATTAAGTATTTGATCCCCTACCAATCAGCAAGATTTCTGCCTCCCAGGTTTCTTTTATACAGGTCACAAGCTGAGATTAGGAGCAGTGTCTAAAAGGGAGTGCTCCTAATATCAGCTTGTTACCCATATAAAAGACACCTGTCCACAGAAGCAATCAATAAATCAGATTCTCCACCATGGCCAAGACCAAAGAGATGTTCAAGGATGTCAGGGACAAGATTGTAGACTTACACAAGGCTGGAATGGGCTACAAGACCATCGCCAAGCAGCTTGGTGAGAAGGTGACAACAGTTGGTGCGATTATTTGCAAATGGAAGAAACACAAAATAATGGTCAGTCTTTTTCGGTCTGGGGCTCCATGCAAGATCTCACCTTGTGGAGTTTTAATTATCGTGAGAACAGTCAGGTATCAGCCCAGAACTACATGGGAGGATCTTGTCAATGATCTTGAGGCATCTGGGACCATATTTACCAAGAAAACAATTGGTAACGCACTACGCCATAAATCCTGCAGCACCCGCAACGTCCCCCTGCTCAAGAAAGTATATATACAGACCTGTCTGAAGTTTGCCAACGAACATCTGAATGAGTCAGATGAGACCAAAATCGAGCTCTTTGGCATCAACTCAACTCACCGTATTTGGAGGAGGAGGAATGCCGCCCATGATCCCAAGAACACCACATTAAGGTCCTGGTGTTGCTTAGCCAGTCTCCAGACCTTAATCCCATAGAAAATCTGTGACTTGGACTTGGAGAGGATCTCCAAGACAAAATTCCTCCTGAGATGTGTGTAAACCTGGTGGCCAACTACAAGAAATATCTTACCTCTGTGATTGCCAACAAGGTATTTGCTAAGTCATGTTTTGCGATGCATTATTTCACTCATTAAAATGCAAATCAATTTATAACTTTTTTGAAATGTGTTTTTCTGGATTTTTTTGACGCTATTCTGTCTCTCACTGTTCAGATAAACCTACCAATAAATTATAGACTGATCATTTCTTTGTCAGTGGGCAAATTTACAAAATCAGCAGGGGATCAGATATATTTTTTTCCTCACTCTAATCCTGTTGCTCACGCTTGACGTAGGCAGAAGTACCGGCCCAGTGTTTACAAAGTCAACATGCAAAGAAAGTCAAACGCCCTTTACAAAAAAGGAAATGATGTTGGATGATTTTGAAAAGTTTTTTACTCTACCCTACCTTTTTTAACCAAAGTACAGTGACTGCGTTACCTTTCCAATGTGATTACGTTATGTGTGAATTCGTAGACATATAGACATGACATGAACATCTTGGATAACATAGGGGTGAGTAAATTATCAGGAATTTTTAATTTCAAGAATAAACTAATTCTTTAATGAGAAAAATAATGATCTTTCTTCCAGGCCAAGACGTAGAGGTCCTGTCAACGGAGATGAGTGTTACTTCTGGAGGACCACCGGCTGTCATTTTGGAGATAGGTGTCGCTATAAGCACATTCCTGATCACCGAGGCAAAGACTGGCAACCATGAGTCAACACTAGCCTCTCTTTTCCTCTCCCCTAAGAACTCTGGGAGACGACTGCATGACTGTAGGGGACTGTAATCTTCACTTTGATTATCTGTAGGTCAGGACCAGTATTGTGGATCAGAGTCTTGCGACGGCTCTCTTGAGGTCAGAGTGCTTCACTGTCAGACTCTGAACCTCACAGGGTTTCAAAGCAGACGGGACTCTGGGAAAAGTATCTCTTTTGAGGTGAGGTTTGGGTGGTGCAGAGTGCCAGAGCATCGTTGCACCGCATCGCCGTCTGCTGAGGTTTACACGGCCTCTCATATCGTACGCTGTCTTCTCTCTTCCTGTGCCAACTCCACCAACCCAAGAAGAGCCGTAGATCTGGTCTGACATTTGAGTTCATCCAGAGAGAATGACTTTGATTCTGTATTTGAGGATGGGAGAATCGTACCAAAGAATAATACCAGGCCATGTGTGGATTTTACATTGAGAAAGGCTTTCAGGGAAAATTAGCTTATTAGTTTTACATGTGTGTTTTGATTTGTTTCCACCACCTCAAACACACTCCAGCTGTTCATTCATCCATATTTCTAATTGGACTTTTCCCACTACTGCCCCAAATTTAAGACTTTTGAGGGCTTATCAGTATTGCAAGGGTTAGAGCAATTGTTTGAATCTTTCTGAAATTACAACTCTTTGTCAATTATTTTCAGTTCTCCTTTTTGATTTTTCTTGCAGTCTTGCACTTTACCATATCAGATAGTGAGCTTGGGCATTTAAAGCCAGCTATAGGTTGTTCCTTAAGCGAAGAACATGGTGAACGAGTTGATGTTTGGTCAGAATCGTGTTGCTAAAGGTATTGATGATCTGTGGTCATCAGTGGTATTTTTTTTTCATGGTGTTTATCCAATGCCATTTAGATATTATTCACATTTATCTATAAATATGAACATGGAATAATGGTTTCACGTTATGTGATCACAAACAGTTTTCAGTCGTACAGATCATGTCATGCTGCTCAACAAATGCAAAAAATCTTGCGGTTTTCTTATGCAAGAGCTCTGAGACACAGGAAGCTCTTGCTTTGGCACTTTTCATGCCGTCAGCGCAAAGTTGATCGGGTGGTTTTCATCATTTCCTCTATTATTTAACGTTCTTGCCCTGGGTTTAGTGGATGAGAAGGAAGTTGGCTGTTTGAGACAGTTTGTCATATCTTCCACCTCATGACATATTCTTGTAGAACAGCATGCACATTTTTTAAGTTATTAATGATATGATAATGATTTCATCATGCGATTATTTTCGTTTCAATGCATTTGAAAACTCTCATAACCTTGTTGTACTGTTCTGACACACTTAACCAAAGAAACACTAATGTTTACCTAGTGTACCACAGAGAAACACATTGCTATTTTTGTACATTACACTATTTACAACGTGTCAGTTAATGATTTTTTTCCTCAGATTTTAGATATGACTGCATGGGTATTTATGCAGGCCGTAGTCACACTAGTGCTTTTTAGTTTAGTTGGGCTTCGTTTGACTCTGTGACAGTCCAGAGTGCCTTGAAAATATTTACTTTCCTATCAGATGAGTTATTTTAGCATTAATATTTAAGCTGAGGTCCCTCTTGAACAAAGGGGAAGTGACTTTTATTTTAGGCTGAACCGAATAATATCGAGCAGAAATGTGTGTCCAGAGTAATGTCACTTTTGTTGGTTTGGGATTGAGGCATACACTTGTGGTTCTCATCATTTTTAGGTTTTTAAAAAATGCCTGTATGTTCAAATAAATTATTTTTATGATTTTGTTTCGGAGTCTGAAAAGCGACAGTTCCACACTGTTGTGCTGCTCAAAGTGCCCTTAATAGTTCAGTCATGCATTAAAGAATATTTATCACTCAAAAGGAGGATTTTCTGTCTCTTTTTGCTTGTGATATCTTTAACAGCGATTTTCCACTTTTTGTGGCCTTTCCTCTTTTTGTCACATTTATGCTCCATTTTCTTTTCAAAATTTATTTTTACCCTTATTTAGCCCATCATTGGAAAAAAGTCACCGTAATAAATGTATTGAAACTTGATTTTCTTCATCTGCTCCTTTTTTGTTGCTATTCACTACAAGGCAAACTTATGAAGGATCATGACACTGAAGACTGGAGTAATGAAGCTTAAAATGTAGCTTTACCAAAAATACTTAATACTGTTTTTACTGTATTTTTGATCAAATACAGCTGAAAGCGAAAGTTTACATACACCTTGCAGAATTTGCAAAATGGTAATTATTTTACCAAAGTAAGAGGGATCATACACAATGCATGTTGTTTTTTTATTTAGTACTGACCTGAATAAGATATTTCACATAAGATGTTTACATATAGTACTCAAGAGAAAATAATAGCTGAATTTATAAAAATGACCCAGTTCATTGATTCTTAATACTGTGTTGTTACCTGAATGATCCGTGTGTGTGTGTGTGTGTGTGGTTTTTAGTAATTTAGTAAGTTGTTCATGAGTTCCTTGGTTGTCCTGAACAGTTAAACTGCCCGCTGATCTTTAGAAAAATCCTTTAGATTTAGACATTTATTTTTTATTTTTTGGTGTTTCAGCATTTTTGTGCATTTGAACCCCTTCCAACAATGACTGTATGATTTCGAGATCCATCTTTTTACTCTAAGGACAACTGAGGGACTCAAATGCAACTGTTACATAAGATTCAAACACTCACTGATTCTTCAGAAGGAAACCCTATTCCCTACAGTATCTTCTGTAGTTTCTGAAGGGCAATACTAAATAAAGAAATATGATATTTAGGCAAAATGAGAAAAAACGAACAAATCTTCATTATATTCAAAAGTTTTCACCCCCAGCATTTAATGCATAGTGTTTCCTTCTGATGCATCAGTGAGCGTTTGAACCTTCAGTAATAGTTGCATATGAGTCCCTCAGTTGTCCTCAGTGTGAAAAGATGGATCTCAAAATCATACAGTCATTGTTGGAAAAGGGTTCAAATACACAAAAATGTTGACAAAACAAAGAACTTGTGGGACCTGAAGGATTTTTTTTTTTCTGAAGAACAGCAGGCAGTTTAACTTTTCAGGACAAGCAAGGTATTCACAAACAACTATCACTAAACAAACAGAAAACACACAGTTTAAAGTGTATTTAAACTTTTGAACATGGTCATTTTTATAAATTCAACTATTTTTTTTTTTTTTTCTTGTGGGCTATATATAAATGTTTATGTTAAATATATTCAGGTCCGTACTAAAAAAAATAAGATGCATTTTGTATGATCCCTCTTATTTTGGTAAGAAAATTTAGCAGATTCTACAAGGTGTATGTAAACTTTTGACTTCAACTGTAAATTCAGCCTTGATGAACACTTCTTTCAAAAACATTTAAACTTACCAACCCCAAACTTTTGAATAGTAGTGTATATTGTTAGTTCATGTTCACTGATGCTTTGATATTAATGATTGTGACCTTAACTGTAAAGCATTATTGATATTACTTTTTTTTTTACATTATTATATGTGACCCTGGACCACAAAACCAGTCTTAAGTCGCTGGGGTATGTTTGTAGCAATAGCCAAAAATACATTGCATGGGTCAAAATTATTAATTTTTCTTTTATGTCATTAGGAAATTAAGTAAAGATCATGTTCCATGAAGATTTTTTGTAAAATTCCTACTGTAAATGTATCAAAATGTAATTTTTGATTAGTAATATGCATTGTTAAGATCCTAATTTGGACAAATTTAAAGGTGATTTTCTCAGTATCACATATATGTCATATAAATGCAGCCAGATCCTTTTTCATTTTTCTTGAATGAACTCTAAATTCAATTGTATATACCAAGTGACACTAGAGGGAGTTCTTGCACAGGATTCACAATAAACTCTTATGTATCCTTAATAAAATAAACTCCATAATTCCATCATAAATCAAACTTAGTATAATGTGACCAAATATTACTGTTTCTATAATTTTCACAGATATCTAGTATGTCTTGAAAGCATCAGGATAGAGACATCCAAAATAACTGAAGCATCACAAAATTCTCCTCTTTCATCAGCAGCACTTGAAAGTGACCTGCGGTTTGTGCGATCACAGGCGTCCCATATGAAGAGCACATGGCACGCAGAGTATGAGAGTCAGGGAAAATACTGCTGGATCTAAAAGCAAGCCTCCACTCTATCAGGGAAAAAATGACTTATGCGACCTACAGCATGTTAGACCACCAGCCTGCTATTGTGGCCTGGAGCCAGTGGTTTGTGGCCTGTATGTATTGTTTAGGAAATGTCCATTGATAACACAGCTGTTGGTAAAAGACTTTTGTGACTTAAGTAAGACCTTTGCAGTAAATGTGTCCTGCATTGAAATTACTTTTAACATTTTATTGAACATTATGTATACAGCATTTAAAGGAATAGTTCACCCACAAATTATATTTGATTAAATGTTCTCACCCTCAGGCAATCCAAAATGTAGATGAGTTTGTTTCTTCATCAGAACAGATTTGGAGAACTTCAACATTGCAACACTTGCTCACCAATAGATCCCCTGTAGTGAATGGGTGCCGTCAGAATTGGAGTCTAAACAGCTGATAAAGAAGTTCACAATACTCCACAAGTAATTTACACAACTCCAGTACATCAGTTAACATCTAGTGAAGCAAGAAGCAAATCCTGTTTTTATGTTTTTAACTTCAGACAGTTATCCATAATCCATTATATTGCTTTCTTCAGTGAGAAAAATCGCACAGATCAAGTACCATTTACAAGTGAAAAGGGTCCAAAACTGTTCTAAAATGACTTTAGTTAAAATGCTTTAATTATTTATTGCGAAAGCACATATTTTTGCTTTACAAGCTGATGGTCTGGAGATTTTTTTATATTATCGTGGATTACTGTGATGTTTTTATCAGGTGTTTGGACTCTCATTCTGATGGCACCCAATCACTACAGAGGATCCATTGGTGAGCAAGTGACATAAAGCGTTTGATGAAGAAACAAACTTTATCTCTTTTTTTATTGAACTAGGCTTTTGCTGTTAATATGTTTCAAATAAAATAAATAAATAAATGCATTAAATGTAAAATAAAGTTCTGCCACACAACGTTTAAACTTGTTTCACTCAGAAATTGATATTTGATTTTGCCAGTAAAATTGTAATTCATCGCTTTGCTCTGATATGTGGCAGTATATTTAAACAAACAAACAAACTTAAGAGCTTTATGCTGCATTTTGTGAAAACCCTGGCAGTATTTTCTCAGACTGTGGTGCCCTTCATGGACGTGCGAGGCTGTTCTATAACGGCCTGCGTTATGAAACTTGCGACTCATCCAAAGAGAGCGAAAACAGGAGGTGACGGTGGGGGTAAACCGGAGGAGGTGCTATAATTTGAAAAGGCAGTTGTTTATTGTTGAAGAGCATGTATTTATTTCATGGCACCGCAAATTGTGGCTAAGGGCAGAGCCGGGTCTCGGTGGGTAATTACAGAGCTTGAGGCAGCGCCCCACCACAGCAGCGTCTCTTAAGAGCTCGTGCCTTCCCTTCACACACACACATACACAGTCAGTGAGGAATTGCAATCTACATCCATTAGATAAACTGCACACACTTGCTGAGGAACCGTCAACATGCTGAGGATTCCACCTATGTTCTCAGCTAATGATGCTTCTCTTAAATTTAGCAGTGAATTATTAATTAGTTTTGTGCTTAAATGCTTGACAATACCAACGCTATCATAGCTAATTCGTACGTATTTAATGAGGTGGCTAATTCTTGTATTTCTGTTACGGTTGTGTTGTTAAGTTGTAATTTGGACTGTACAGTACTATACTGCCCTACAAAGCAAAAAGGCAGTAACTACGCCGAGTGCAGAACTGAGAAAAATGACTTTAAAGTTATCCTGTCATCCAGCCTGTTATCCAATGTCAAAACCGTCCCGTGAGGATGCCGCGAAATCACACACATTTGAGATAAGATATTTTGTCACATAACAAAGGATGCCTTGAATGTCATGAAAATGATAATAACTCATTTTTGACCAAAAATGCAGTTACTGCCTTTTTGCTTTGTAGGGCAGTATAGACTGCCAAAAGTGATGATAAGTAGAAGAGTGCAGAAAACCGTCTGTGGAACAAAAGGTGTTTGTGGATGACCAAACTGAACCAGGATTTCCAGGGCAATAATCATGACAACAATTGTGTTTGTTCTTACAATTTCCAGTTATATATGTAAAATATTAAGCTAATGTATTTTATTAATACTGATTGTACGTATCTTTACCACTTGTTAACTTTAGATTGGTAAAATATTGCACCCTTTCTTGCTTACTAAGCTTCCATGCGTTTTGTTTTTCAGTGGATTACCCCGGTAAAAAAACCTGCTAAAACCAGCCTAGGCTGGTTGGCTGGTTTTAGCTGGTCATAGCTGGTCATAGCTGGTCAACAGGCTGGTTTTAGAGGGGTTTTGGCCACTTTTCCAGCCTCGTCAGGATGGGAAACCACCAGCTAAAACCAGCTATGACTAGCCAACCAGCCTAGGCTAGTTTTAGCTGTTTTTGAGCAAGGTACAGTACGCAGCATAATTTGTAGAACAACATTCAGTGGTACTTTAACTGTGCAATCCATGTTGTTTACATCTGAGTATCTCCAATATGGTTATGCATTCAGGTAACTGACCAAACCATGATGTAAATTCCTGTTGAAAATGGGATTTACTAGTTTGCTTTTTTAGCTGGTTTATGATGGTCCTAAAATGGTTTATGCTGGACCAGCTTGTCATGTGCTGGTCCTAAACTGGTCCTTCCTGCTCAGGCTAGCGCATGACCAGCATAAACCAACTAAAACCAGCATCCCAGCATCAACACCTACCTAACCAGCATGTGCTGTTTTTTTCAACAGGGATGTAAACCCTCTATTACAAAGTCGGTAAGTGTATGATGTCCAGTGTTTTAAGATCTGTTCAGAATCAGTTCAGTTTAAAAGTCATGTACAGTATGCCAGCCTTTATTCTGTTTAATTGTGATTTAATATCTCCAAATTCTAACTTTATTTTTCCTAACCCTGCAGAAAACCCTCACAGCTAAAAACAGCCTAAGATGGTTGGCTGGTTTAGGCTAAAAGTAGCTGGTTTTAGCTGGTCTTTCAGCCTGGCTAGGCTGGTTAAGATGGTTGTTCCAGCTGGTCTTCCAGCCTGACCAGCAAAGGAAGTGGCCAAAACCCCCATGACAAGAAATGGCTGGATGAGACCTTAGGCTGGTTTTAGCTGTTTTTTTTTTCAGCAGGGAATCTGCATCTTCCCTACTTATCTGGTTTAACTGGACTCCCAGCCTGACTAGGCCGGTCAAGCTGGTTTTAGCTAGTTGTTCCAGCTGGTCTCCCAGCCTGACCAGCAAAGGAAGTGGCCAAAACCCCTCTAAAATTTGTCTATTGACCAGCTATGACCAGCTAAGACCAGGCTGGATAAGACCTTAGGCTGGGTTTAGTTGGGGGGTTTTCAGCATAGAATCTGCATATTTTCTACTGAAAAGAAACCCCAGCTACAACCAGCCTAAGATGGTTGGCTGGTCTTAGCTGGTTTAAGCTGGAAGTAGCTGGTTTTAACTGGTCTCCCAGCCTGGCTAGGTTGGTCAAGCTGGTTTTAGCTAGTTGTTCCAGCTGCTCTCCCAGCCTTACCAGTGAAAGAAGTGGCCAAAGCCCCTCTAAAACCAGCCTATTGACCAGCTAAGACCAGGCTGGATGAGACTTTAGGCTGGTTTTAGCTGTTTTATTTTCAGCATGGAATCGGCATTTTCCCTACTGAAAAAAACATCTAATACCAGCTAAAGCTGGTTGGCTGGTCTTTGCTGGTTTAAGCTGGAAGTAGCTGTTTTTAACTGGTCAAGCTGGTTTTAGCTGGTTGTTCCAGCCGGTCTTAAATTAGCCTTTTGATAAGCTAAAACCAGGCTGGATAAGACCTTAGGCTTATTTTAGCTGTTTTTTTAGCATGTAATCTGCATCTTCCCTATAAAAAAAACAGTTTAGGCTGGAAGTAGCTGGTTTTAGCTGGTCTCCCAGCCTGGCTAGGCTGGTCAGGCTGGTTTTAGCTGGTTGATACAACTGGTCTCCCAGCCTGACCAGCTAAGGAAGTGTCCAAAACCTCTCTAAAACCAACCTGTTGACCAGCTGTGTCCAGCTACAACCAGGCTGGATGACCAGCTTAAACCAGCCAATTATACTACGCTGGTTTTAGCTGTTTTTTCAGCAGGGGTTTGGCATCTTTTTTCGCCCCAACTGCATCTCTCTGTCTCAGAATGTAACTAAAATAGCAGTTACGACTTCATAACTCACATTGTGACTCGTAAATTCTTGTCAAGTTGATTTAGTGTATGCTGAGTTAGTAAACTGTAGATAAGGGGTGTCCATTTTGAAAAAGCTAGAATATATTGTAGGTTTTTAGTCATTGCATTATTCAGTTAGTGTTATTTCAGTAATAATAAGGAATGAGTAGGTGTGTTTAAATGTTTTTGGCTGGTAGTGTAGCCTATGTCACGTATGCCACCCGTGAGTCACATAATGTATATGTATAGGTAATAGCAGTCTTGTTGATTTGAGGTGATGTATGTATATTTTTGGCACTTTTCCTCTCTCTTTCAGTCATTTTGCAAGATTTCTCTTTGATTAGCTGTTCTAACAGGATCCCCCTTCCTGTCTTGGTTTACCCAGTGGGAGGGACCAGCATTCAAGCACACAGTCACACCAACTTTGGCATAAAAACAACTTAATTGCTAGTTTTCAGTTGACAGCGAATACGTGAACAGAGGGTAGGTAATTGAGGAAACTGTTAAATATTTTCTGACGACGGTAAGGCACTTTCCCCCCTAAAGTTTTATAATTTTTCTCTTGTTTGTTTCTAAATCTGTTCATGGAAGTTACGGTAATTGTTGGTGAGGTGCAGCCCACCTTATACACAGTTATGCATGTGATTTGCTAGAAATATGCCTGTGAATCTAAAACGGTCCCTCTGAGGTTTGTTAAAACTGAAGTACACTATCAACAGGACGTGCTAATTCGGTCACAAACTCACAGACATGCAAACATTTAAAGTATGTACAAATAAAAACAAGTTTTATCTATAAAGTAAAGGACTATGGATGAAGGTGAAAATGAGTCTTGAGATATTTAAGACAATCCTTGCTGTGGTTGAAAGAGAAGGATGTCTTGCTTTTTTGGGAGTGAGGTTTGTGGTCACTTCACTGAAGAAACATCTACTATGTGGTTATGCAGCTTCTTTTAGTTACTTGGAATTGTGACATATGGAGTTATTCAGGACTTGAGATCTTCCTGTGGTTTCGTGTTACAAAGTTGGCCATAAAAAGTTTAGATCAAAAATTGAGATGCATTGTCAGGTGATAACAGCAACTTTGTATTTACAATACATCATTTAACGGATTAGTTCACTTTCAGAACAAATATTTACAGATAATTTACTCACCCCCTTGTCATCCAAGATGTTCATGTCTTTCTTTTCTCAGTCGTAAAGAAATTGATTTTTGAGGAAAACATTTCAGGAATTTCCTCCATATAGTGGACTTCTATGGTGCCCACGAGTTTGAACTTCCAAAAATATCTAAATGATCCCAGCCAAGGAAGAAGGGTCTTATCTAGCGAAACAATTAAAAAAATATATATTTTTTTAACCACAAATATGACAGTTAGGGTATGTCGAAAAACTGAAATCTCATTTTCTCCTCCAGCTTCAAAATCGCCCTACATCGTTGTTTTACCTTTTTTTTGTAAAGGGGGGTTTAACCTTCTTTGCATGTTCACTCGGTAAACACTGGGTTGGTACTTCTGCAGTAATGTAGGAGAATTTTGAAGTTGGAGGAGAAAATGCGATGAGAGTTTTGTGACATACCCTAACTGTATGAACCGTAGTGCACAGAGTATGCATGCGCATTGCAGAGCTAGGTAAGATGAGCATTTGAGGTTAATAAGTTTATAAATTGTAATAAAAAAAAATTAAAAAAAATCGTTTTGCTAGATAAGACCCTCCTTCATCTTTGGCTGGGATCATGTAGAGCCCTTTGAAGCTGCATTTAAACTGCATTTTGGAAGTTCAAACTCGCAGGCACCCTAAAAGCCCACTATATGGAGAAAATTCCTGAAATGTTTTCCTCAAAAAACATTTTTTACGACTGAAGAAAGAAAGACATGAACATCTTGGATGACAAGGGGGTGAGTAAATTATCTGTACATTTTTGTTCTGGAAGTGAACTAATCCTTTAAATATCCTGTTAAAAGTAAATTGTTTGCATCAACATTTTTCTGTTTTTCATGTAAGTATAATAGACTGACCTTCAGATGAGCATCCTCGACTCATAGTTCTGTCATGAGAATAATTCACTCATATTTCTCCAATGTAATCCTTATATATAACATATATGAAGTGACCACATAGCGGATCTATACAGGTGGAGCTGGGGAAGTGGAAGGTTTTTTGAGCAGCAAGCTCATTGGCTGCTAATGTGAAAACAGCCAATAAGCTTCACCATGTAAGTAATAATGTGATTATGTCCGATTGAGGTCAGCCTGTGCCATCTAGAGTTTCATGACAGAATTTATATACAAATGAAATTGTTTATAAAATGTTTTAAAAATGATCAAAATTACAACATTTAGTGAAAATATACTAGAAAACAAACAACTAGAAAAAAACTCAGTTCTGCTGGAAAGGCATTGATGTGAAACACGTTGGTATAAAGATGGAGACATCTGTGGGAGGGATGTAGAAGTGATGGAGGGAGAGAGAGGGAGGGGGAGGAGAGGGACAGAGTGCATGTTCAACTCTCTCCTTCATTCATTTTCCTCCCGTCCGTGACTGACGTGACTTACGTGTGGCTGCCAGGTGAGTGAAATTTGACTTTTAACTCTTTGGTGCATTTGCTTGGGTTCCTAATGATGTTTTTAAAAATGTGCTCTCTATCTCTCTCCTTCTCTTCCAGTGCATGTTTTATGTCATAGTGTTTTTTTTTTATTGGTTTATGAATAAATACTGGGATGAGGTGAAAAAGTATCTACATTGATATGTATTTGTATTTCTATGTGTCTCCACTTTGGATACTTTTATAAATAATAATCATGTTGCTATTTATGGACACAATTTATTTATGCTATTTATGTTTTTTTTATTTCTTAATTTTTGTTCTATTATAAGTTTCCTGCTCTCATACCTCTACTAAACTTTTTTCCATCCATCCCTTGCTCTAATGCAATGTGCAGAAATATGTTGAGTAAACCTCACAAAAACCTGTTAAGACTATGTCTAGGTCATATACTGTAAATGAAACCAGAAGTTAAATTTTGGATATTTTTATTTTATTTCATTTTGTCTTGTTTTATCATTTTAGTGTAGGTAAAGTCATAATGCCAAAAACAACAATCTTCAAATAGAAAACTGCCTTTATACAAAATATTACTATAAATGTCATTGTATGTTAATTATTATAATATAAATATTATAAATGTGACCCTGGACCTCAAAACCAGTAATAAGGGCCCATTTATATATCATTCATATGAATACTTTAGCATAATCCATTAATGTATGGTTTGTTAGGATAGGACAATATTTGGCTGAAATACAACTGCTTGAAAATCTGGAATCTAAGGATGCAAAAAAATCTAAATTGAGAAAATCATATTTAAAGTTGCAATGCATATTACTAATCAAAAATTAATTTTTGAGATAATTATGTTAGGAAATATCTTTATAGAACATGATCGTAACCTAAAATCCTAATGATTATTGGCACACAAGAAAAATCTATAATTTTGACCCATACAATGTATTTTTGTCTATTGCTTCAAATATAGTCATGCTACTTAAGACAAATATTATACAAATATACAAATATTGTATAATTGTAAAAAAAATTTCTTTAGATTTTAAAGTGAAATGTGGCCTGGAGCCTGTTAGACTTGAATACATGTCTTTCCCACTTCATCTTTTTAATGGAGATATTTAATGTTTTGCTCATTTAAATAAAAAAAATGTTCAAATATGTTCATATGAAGACTCCAGTCATATCAGTATCTTAATAAAAGCTGTTTTATTTCACATGATGTGGGTCACCTCATGGAGGCTGCCATTTTGAGGTCACATGACCAGTTGAATACTACTCAATTTATCTCTGTAACCCACTCAATGCAACTATAGTATCTATAGTTCATTTAGTAACATAGACTTCTTTTGTTTTGTATTCCAGAAGCCTCACCTCTGTGCAACCATGATTCGAGCCATCTGTCCCATTTGCGTTCTTCTCTTTGCGCTCCTCTTTGTGTGCATGGATGCACGTCCCGAATCGCAAGGCCGATCGAGACGTGCTCCCGCTGCCAAAGTGCGACTGGCGGGTATCGGCCACAGAGAAAATGAGGGACGAGTTGAAGTCCTGCACAATGGGACTTGGGGCACCGTATGCGATGACGAGGTTGACATTAAACTCGCTAATGTGGTTTGCAGGGAACTGGGTTTCCAAAGTGGCATAACATGGGCACACAGTGCCAAGTATGGACAAGGAGAGGGTGAGTAAATTTCTTTCATTTCATTTCATGTTCATCGAAAAATTAACATTCTGTCATTATTTACTCACCTTCATTTTGTTCCAAAACTGTATAACTTGCTTTCTTTGAAAGATGTTTAGCAGAATGTCCATGCTGCTCTTTTCAGTTAATTAAAGCGAAAGCTAACCAATGGCCGTCAAGGTCCAAAAATGATTTTTGGGTGAACTATTCCTTAAAGTATTTTAAACAGTTGCAATAGCTGAGGTTTATGAGTTTTAATCTGTTATTTTCACATTTAACAGTGGATTACTTAAGCACAATTGTGTATGAAGGCTGTTTTAAATAGCTGTTTCTCACTAGTGCAAGTGCACCGTGCTACTGTTCTTTACATCGGCCAAATCGCTCCCTGTAATTTCACTTTAAGGCAGCTATAAAGACAGCCACTAACCCAAAGCATGTATAACACTTAGTTGGCAAGACAACACTGTCATTAAAACTAAAACAAACCCTTCAGACAGCTTCACCAGAGCTCTTTTGTAATGCTTTTGATGGTGATGCCTCTGTCCCATATTAACTTGTACTGTGTACAGGAAGTCTGCAGACTTCAGCTTTATACTTATACATTATGTACTATTCCTTAAAAAAATGTGCTTTTCTGACATTTATGGAGCTGTTGATTTATGTAGTGGCCTGTTCAAAGTATAACAGCTCATCCAAAAATACTGTTCCAAACCTGTATGACTTTCTTCTGTGGAACACAATACCGATTACTTTTGTAAAAATCAATTTTAATGAATTATGTGTTGTATTTCAAGTCTTCCAAACCCATACAGTAATTTTGTGATTGAAAACTTTTTTTCCTGAATGTTAAAAAAATCCCTGAATGTTTACTCTCCCTCAGGCCATCCAAGATGTAGAAGAGTTTTTTTCTTTATCAGTACAGATTTTGAGAAATTTAGCATTGCACTACTTGGCCATCAATGCATCCTCTGTAGTGAATGGATCCCATCAGAATGAAAGTCCAAACAGTTGTTAAAAACATCACCGTAATCTACAAGTAATTCACACAACTCTAGTCCATCAATTAATGTCTTCTAAAGAGAAAAGCTGCATGTTTGTAAAAAGCAAATTAATCTTTAAGACATTCTTAACTTCAAAACATTGCAAGAACATTTCTAAACAATATGTCTGGATTTTGATGTGAGAGGACAATGGGGATGGACATTTTAGACTTTATTGTCCCTTTAGGGAAATTCTTCTTCACAGCATCATTTCATTTCACATACAGTGTAACCATGACAGAACACTCTCTGGAGGAAGCATTGTAATGGGTTATGGACTAGAATTTACGCCTGTTTAAGTGGCGGTTTGAATTTAAAATGCATTAATCATGAATTTGTTTCTTACAAACACACAGCTTTTAACTTCACAAGACACTGATGGACTGTGTCATGTGGATTACTTGTGGATTATTGTAATGTTTTTATCAGCTGTTTGGACTCTCATTCTGATGGCAACTACAGTAACTTGTGAAAGTATTCATACCCTTTCACATTTTATGTTGCTGCCTTATGTTAAACTGCTTTAAATTACTTTTTTTCCACATCAATCTACACTCCATACACCATATTGACAAAGTAAATATAAAATTGTCACAACTCCATAATTAAAAAAAAAAAAAAAACTGAAATAAGTACATTGCATAAGTATTCATATCCGTAACTCAGCCTCAAGTCTTTTTGGTATGATGCAAAGTTTTGCACATCTGCATTTGGCAATTATCTGCTATTCTTCTCCTCACCTCTTCACCTCTCAAGCTCTGTCAGCTTAGATGGGGCTGGCAGATATTTTCAGGTTTCTCCAGAAATGTTTGATTGGGTTCAAGCCCAGGCTGTGGCTGGGCTACTCAAGTACATTCACAGAGTTGTCTATAAACCAATCTTGCTTTGTGGCTTAGGGTCATTGTCCTTTTGGAAGGTGAACCTTCTGCCCAGTCTGAGGTTCTGAATGCTCTGGACTGGGTTTTTATTAAGGCTATCTCAAATATTTTGGTGCATTGAGCTTTTCTTCTACTCTGACGAGTCCTTCAGTCTTTGGCACTGAAAAACATCCCAACAGCATGAGGCTACTACCAGTACTACCTACCTTTGTTTCTCACAGTCTGAGGATCCTTCAGGTGCTTTTTTGCAAATTCCAAATGTGTTTTCATGTGTCTTCACTGAGGAGAGGATTGAGTTTTGCCACACCACCATAAAGCAGTGTTGCAGTGATATTTGTCCTTGTGTAAGTTTCTCCTATCTGAATATATTATCATGGAGCTCAAATAGAGTGACTATCAGCTTCTTGGTCACCACTCTAACCAAAACCCTTCTCCATCAATTGCTCAGTTTGGCCTGAAAGCCAGCTCCAGGAAGAGTCCTGGTTGTTTCAGTCTTCTTCCACTACGGGTAACAGAGACTACATGCTTCTGTGAACCCTCAATACAGCAGAATTTTTTTTCTGAACTCATCTCCAGGTGTGTGGCTTGATGCTGTCCTGTTTCTGAGCTCTACAGGCAGTTTTTTGACATCAGGGCATGGTTTTGCTCTGATATGCATTTTCAGCTGTTAGACCATTTATTAAGACACGTGTGCCTTTCCAAATCCTACCCATTCAATTAAATTTGCCACAGGTTAACTTTATTCGAGGTATAGTAACATCTACAAGCAATTTGAACACTCATGAGCTAAATTTCAACTGTCCCAGATAAGGATATGAATACTTATGCAATGAAATCATTTCAGTTTTTTTATTTCTAATAAATTTGCAAAGATGATTATGGTGTATGGAGTGTAGATTAATTTTGAAAAAAAAAAAAAAAAAAACAAACACGGAGGATCCATTGGTGAGCAAGTGATGTAATGCCAAATTTCTCCAAATCTGTTCCAATAAAAAAACAAATTCATCTACATCTTGGATGGAATTTTCTTATTTTGGTTGAACTATCCCTTTTACGACATATAGCTAATGTTATTATTGTTGCACTGCTTTTGTAACCTGTAACATCTGTCACAGGTCCCATCTGGATGGATAATGTGAGGTGTGAAGGAACGGAGAAAACTCTGAAAGACTGCAAATCGAATGGATGGGGTGTTCATGACTGCAAACACAATGAGGATCTCGGGGTGGTCTGTAGTCCAGAGAGAAGGTTGGATCAAGTGCATCCTGGAGTCACCAGAAGAGGGCACACCATCGCTCTCAGACCAAACGCAGTCACCTCGAACCGCTGGCAGGACATTTACTCCAGTTCAAGAACACCTGCACATCTCAGCCAAGGCAACGGACATTCCCAGGATCATACCAGATGGGATCAAATCTCCAGACAGCAGTTTCATAATCCGGTAAATAGAGATTGGAGTAGATCTGAAATGCTTCTAATATAATCACATCTGCATAATCTGATGTTAGTTGAACATTTAAGTTTGCTCATCCTCATGTCATTCCAGTTTTTCTTTCTTCTGTAGAACACAAAAACAGATTTTTTTAAAGAGTATCCTAAATAGCTTTAAAGGCTTTTTTAGACATTTTATGGAACTTTTTAGCCATTTTAAAGGAAAATCAAGGTTATGCTCATGAGAAAATGTTGTGTTTTCAATCTTCCTCAAGTCTGCCAGTAGGGTGAGGATCGAGGAAGTCCGTCTCAAGCCAATCTTGATGGTTACAAAGAGGCGTGCTCTTGTTACGGAGGGTGTGGTGGAAGTAAAGCATGCTGGGAGATGGAGACAGGTGTGTGATAAAGGCTGGAGTCTGAACAGCAGCAGAGTTGTGTGTGGGATGCTTGGCTTTCCTGATGCGGAGCTGCCCAACATGAACACCTACAAGTGAGTCCCGCGCTGCTAGTGAAAAATACAATGAGCATTGGCATGAGCCTCTGAGGTTTTGGAGAGAATTAGTATCGTATTAAAACCCAACATTTTGCACTAATTGGCTGTTATTGGCATGTTAGTTTTGTTAAATTTCATTATGTTAGTACAGGGCCTCCCAGAGTTTTAACTAACAACATAAAATCCAGTCCAGACTGCAGCTGATTCTGGCCAAAAACTGCCCACTTGGACAGGAAATGACTGTCTGGCTGACATGTAGCATAACTGTATCAACCAGCTACAGTTTTATTTTTACATGCTGTTAATGTAAGGGTAAATACAGGTAAAATTAGGTTAAATCCTACTGTAAAAAAAAAAAAAAAAAAAAAAAAAAAATATATATATATATATATATATATATATATATATATACACAGTCAAGCCCGAAATTATTCATACCCCTGGCAAATTCTGACTTAAAGTCACTTTTATTCAACCAGTAAGTTTTTTGACCGGAAATGACACAGGCTTCTCCAAAATTATTCATACCCTTTGCAAACTGTCACAGTCTATGGGAAAATCCAAAGTTCTATACCATTCCAAATAGTCTAAACCAGGGGTTTTCAAACCTGTCCTGGAGCCTCCCCTGCCCTGCACATTTTGCTTGTCTCTTTCATCTAATACACCTGATTCAAATCATCAGCTCATTAGTAGAGACTGCAAGACCTGAATTGGGTGTGCCTAATAAGGGAGACATACAAAATGTGCAGGGCAGGGGAGGCTCCAGGACAGGTTTGAAAACCCCTGGTCTAAACGGTTCTAAAGCATCTTAATTACCCTGATTCATTGGGAACAGCTGTTTTAATCAACTCAACAGGTGAAAAACAGAAGCTCTCTGCTGTTGGTTTGTGGACAGTCATGGCTAAGACAAAGGAGCTCACTGAGGACCTGCGGCTGCGCATTGTGGCTCCTCACAAGTCAGGAAAGGGCCATAAGACCATATGTAAATGTTTTGAAGTTCCAGTTGCTACAGTGCAAAGTACTATTAAAAAATATAAGACGTTCCGCACCATGAAAAATCTCAGAGGACGTGGTCGGAAGCCAAAAGTTACAAAAAAAGTAACTTTAAGTCAGAATTTGCCAGGGGTATGAATAATTTTGGGCTTGATTGTGTGTGTGTGTATGTATGTGTGTATATATATATATATATATATATATATATATGTATATGTATATTTGAAAGAACATGCTCAAAAATGTCTTACTAAACCTGCATTTATTTCATCACAACACAAAAAAAAGAAATATTGTAAAATTTTATTACAATTTAAAACAGCTGTTTTCTATTTTAATATTTTTGAAATTAAATTTTTTCCTGTGATGGCAAAGTTAAGTTTTCAGCAGACATTTACTGTGATCTTCAGTGTTGCATGATCCTTTTTTCCATCTTTTTTTCTGTTTGTTTTGGATTTGCTATGTTTGTTGGACCACACAGGGTGTAGTGATGATCATATTCGATGTAGACAAAGTTCACGTCTAAGCACCGGAAGATGTTTGTCTCTGCATATAGTGGAAAGTGAAAGATTCACCAGCTCTTTTGTCTGGAATAGCACGTCTGTTTTCCTTATCTTTGTTCCCCAGGCACCTTTCACAAACCTAAGCACTTAACCAATGATTAAAAGATCTTTCAAACCTACTGATGCTATCGGGATCTCAGCGTTGCTGAAATGAACAGTCTGTTCAGAGCGCTTAGGTCTAAGTGAGAAGTCTAATATCCCTGCTGATTGTTATTGGAAAGGGACATCAGTTAAAAGCCTTCAAAGTGTCTGTTGTTGGTGAAGGAGTTTTGGGTTTGTTTAATGATTTTATTGACATTGCCACCCTTGACTTTCTCCTGCCTCCTCACAAATTGTTTCCCTGCACAGTGTTCCCAACCGAGCGGTATTGTCACAGTGTTGTCTCACTTGGTCAGCTCTTTTTTAATTATGATAAGGGCAGTTTAATGTTGGGAGTTTCTGGGCTTTGGCTATTATTTTATAATACATTAATGCAGATTGTGTTTTCAGAGCTCTATCTCTGTAATGGGTTTATGCATATAACAGTTACAGTACTGTTTACTGGAGTTTGATGCCTACAGATTCTTCTTGGAGTGTGGCTTAGACAGGACACGGGATATGTGTATTTAGAAATCTATTCTGGAGCATAAATACAGGATCAGAGATGACAAGGTCTAGTCCTGCTCTTTTTAGAAATGTTCATTTCTCAGAGCAATTTTGTGCTCATGTTTGTCTTCTTTACCTACCTATGTACAATATCTACCCATCTACCTTCCCAAATACAATTTTTTATCTACCTACTTATTTACCTATCCACCTACTTACTTACTACCCATATGTATATCTACCTATCTACCATTAATTTTACCCATCTGTCTACCCACTTTACTAGCTAACTACTTATTCACCTACTGTACCCAAATTTTCTTCCCCTCATACTTACCTACCTATCTAGTTAACTACTTAGTTATGTACCTATCTATGTACCTATTTTTTTTATCTTCCCACATACCTACCTACCCGCCTACCTATTATGTTTCTGTTTACCTGTACCTACCTATATTTTATACCCTACCTAGCTACCTATCATTTTACTCACCTACCTACTTAATTAGCTACCTAACTAATCTACCTGTTTTATTTACCTTTCCACTTACCTACCTACCCACCTGTGTATCTTTTAAAATTTTTACTTACCTTTATCTAATTACCACCCTACCTTTTTTACCTACCTAACTTATCTACATACTCATCTACCTACCTACCTACCTACCATTTACAATCCTACTTATCTACCTACCCACTTATTTAGTTAACTACTTGTCTACCCATTTACCTACTTGCCTATGTATTTTTTTTACCTTCCTACCTATTTACCATTTACAATCCTACTTATCTACCTACCCACTTACTTAGTTAACTACCTGTCTACCCACTTTACCTACTAGCCTACCTATTTTTGCCTTCCTACCTACTTACCTACCATTTTAAAATCCTACTTATCTATCTACCCACTTATTTAGTTAAGTACCTGTCTACCCATTTACCTACTTGCTTACCTATTTTTGCCTTCCTACCTACATACCTACCTACCATTTACAATCCAACTTATCTACCTACCCACTTACTTGGTTAACTACCTGTCTACCCATTTACCTACTCGTCTACATATTTTTGCCTTCCTACCTACTTACCTACCTACCTACCATTTACAATCCTACTTATCTACCTACCCACTTACTTAGTTAACTACCTGTCTACCCACTTTACCTACTAGCCTACCTGTTTTTGCCTTCCTACCTACTTACCTACCATTTTAAAATCCTACTTATCTATCTCCCCACTTACTTAGTTAAGTACCTGTCTACCCATTTACCTACTTGCCTACCTATTTTTGCCTTCCTACCTACCTACCTACCTACCTGCAATTTACAATCCAACTTATCTACCTACCCACTTACTTGGTTAACTACCTGTCTACCCATTTACCTACTCGTCTACATATTTTTGCCTTCCTACCTACTTACTTACCTACCTACCTACCTACCTACCTACCTACCATTTACAATCCTACTTATCTACCTACCCACTTACTTAGTTAACTACCTGTCTACCCACTTTACCTACTAGCCTACCTATTTTTTGCCTTCCTACCTACTTACCTACCATTTTAAAATCCTACTTATCTATCTACCCACTTACTTAGTTAAGTACCTGTCTACCCATTTACCTACTTGCCTACCTATTTTTGCCTTCCTACCTACATACCTACCTA
The DNA here is from genome assembly GCF_049309525.1 of Garra rufa. Classification (NCBI taxonomy): domain Eukaryota; kingdom Metazoa; phylum Chordata; class Actinopteri; order Cypriniformes; family Cyprinidae; genus Garra; species Garra rufa. The sequence continues at coordinate 12,831,936 of NC_133362.1, forward strand.
CCATTTACAATCCTACTTATCTGCCTACCCACTTACTTAGTTAACTACCTATTTACCCATTTATCTACTTGTCTACATATTTTTTGCCTTCCTAACTACTTACCTACCTACCATTTACAATCCTACTTATCTATCTACCCACTTACTTAGTTAACTACCTGTCTACCCATTTACCTACTTGCCTACCTATTTTTGCCTTCCTACCTACTTACATACCTACCAACTTACTTAGTTAACTACCTATTTACCCATTTACCTACTTGCCTACATTTTTTTGCCTTCCTACCTACTTACATACCTACCTACCATTTACAATCCTATTTATCTACCTCACTTGGTTAACAACCTGTCTAGCCATTTACCTACTTGCCTACATATTTTTTTGCCTACCAATAACTTACCTACCTACTTACCATTTACAATCCTACTTATCTACCTACCCACCTACTTAGTTAACTACCTTTCTTCCCATTTACCTACTTGCCTACCTATTTTTTTTACCTTCCTACCTACTTACATACCTACATACACACATACCTTACATACATACCTAAATTTAACTACATATTTATCTGTTTACTTACTTTTCTGTCCACCTGCTAGTTAGTTTTACCTTCTTGCTACTTATCTACATACCTTCCTATCTATTTAATCTCATTTTTATTTATCTACTTACCTACCTATGTTTATTTGATCTATCTACTTACCTATCTAGCTACTTTACCTGCCTGCCTGTAGCAGATTTTTATTTTATGAACTCGCAAAGTGCTGAAACCAACTCTGAGCAGGTTCTCCTTGGCTAGTTAAGAATTTGCTTTGAAATTGGTTGCCGAATGGAATAGGGCTTACTACTAGCATTTCGCTTTCATTTGTTATTTCTTTTTCATTGTTGCCATTTTTTGTTTCTCTTATTGGAGGCTGCTGTGGTTCAGAGACATTTTTTTGAGTAACCACACTCACAGCACAACTATTTCATTCCCATCGTCTGAATGGGCTTTGGCCATTCTGGCATGTTGACCCATGTGCTTGTTATAAAAAAAAGCACCACCTTAATCTTATAGGTCTGCGGTCCCCAGCTTTTTTAGTCGTAGGTTTGTGCTGGGGCGTTGTAAGTGTTCTACATGCTTTCCGCTGATGATCTGTGTCTGCTGTAGCAGAACAATATGTCCTGATAAATATGCTTGAGCAAATTTCACTTTTTGTGCTCTTAAAAAAAGCAGATAAGACCGTTGACAGGTTAATGTTATCTTTTTAGGCTTAGTGCCCTTTTCCTTGAGAGTCCTAATCTTGAGGTCACAGGAACACCTAAGCGAGCTTTTGTTTATGCATGACTCAAAGACATGCCGCAAACAGCAACTCGAAGATGCTGTTTGAACTTAAATGAAAGCTTTTAAAGCTAGCTGCGGCTTTCGTGGCTTACATCCTAGGGAATCTCCATTTGGCTTCTTCTCGTCTGTGAGCGTGTCCAGTACCTGACCTCACCATGTCGTACGTGCATTTTGTTAAGTCTCCAAAGAGCAGAAGACTTGGCACTATAGCGATCCCTCACGCACCCACTCAGCGTCTCAGAGATCACGAGCCGCCCCGCCCTGACACTGCTTCTTCTGGATCCTCTGCTGAAGATGCTATAATTAAATGTTGGGCCACTCAGAAGATTTCCACGTTTCTGGCAAGCAAGGGAATGGCAGATTACAATTATAGCTGCGCCCTTTGGCTGCTGTGTCAGCAGGGCACACTCTGTCTGTGTCACATTGGAAACTGAAAGACGTTAGCCAAAATTCAGCCTCAGATATCCTTAGATGAACATCTAAAGAAATTAGATACAATATTTTAAGGAGTCTGATCCAGTCCTTTTAGTCTATAGCACTGCCCCAGTCAGACTGTGTACAGAAAGAGATATCACTTTCTGTTTTTATGAGTTTGTACTGTGATATTTGGCTCAATGTCATTTAATGGCAGGCTTTAAACTTTGTATTTCCAGTCCACTGAGTATCACCTTTGGGGGTCAAACACCATAATCATCAAAATGTGATCAAGTTTATCACATTCACTAGTGTGGCGTGAGAGATTTAACATTATTTTCATGATTTGTATTCCTGTATATTGTACAGGATGGGACATAAAAGTACATGAAACCTTTTCATGAAAACTTGCATCCTTAATATCTGTATTGTGTAATGACTACAGAGATCTATTTAGGAAATATGCGCACTATATTACAGATTAGAGTGCCCTAATGCTTAATAAATGCCTGAACAGCATGTTTTGTAAGATGTAGTGAGAGAGGAAGATTTGTGTGTAGACTAATGCTTAAAACAGTGGCATGATTGTTGTCTCCAAACAGACCAGCCCTCTCTATCATTAAGTTTTCTTGGTTCAGCAGTAAACCAAGGGTGGAACTCTTGGACTAATTACATGAGCAGGTGGGTATTTCAGTGCTAGGAACTTTAAGAACAAACGAAAAAAAAACCCAGACTTTTATTGTCTAAAGTATCTCTTCAAGTTCAGAGCGGCACATTTGATATACAGTACACTCTTAAAAATAAATGTGCTTTAAAAGGTTCTTCACAGCGATGCCAGAGAAGAACCATTTGTTGTTCCACAAAGGATCATTCAGTCAAAGGTTCTTTAAAGAACCATCTCTTTCTCACCTTTTTATAATATGAAGAACCTTCTTTTGCCACAAAGAACCTTTTGTGAAACAGAAACGTTCTTCAAATGTTAAAGGTTCTTTATGGAACCATTTAGACAAAAAAAGTTCTTCTATGGCATTGTGAAGCACCTTTGTTTTTGAGAGTGTACTGTGCAAAAGTTTTAGGCCACTAGTATTTTCACCAACAAAAATAGTTTTAAGTCAGTCGTTTCTTTCTTTTGCTGTAGTGTGTTAGTAGGAAATATGAGTTTACATTTCCAAACATTCATTTTGCCATTAACTGTAATAATCCAGTGAGATTTTTTTGCACAACAGCCAGTGCTCCACACAGAGATCTGATCTCATCAACATCCAGTCTGTCTAGAATGACAATAAGAAACAACAAACTGAGACAGACTAAATCCAGAAGAACTGTGACAACATCTTGGAGATGCTTCAAGAGACCTACCTGCAAAGCTACCTGAAAAACTATGCGCAAGTGCACCTAGGACAAAAGCTGCTTTAAATGCAAAGGAAGGCCACACCAAATGTTGATTTAATGTTAATAGAAGTCACTTAATAAATAAAATCATTTGCAGGTAGGTTTCTTGAAGCATCTTGGAGACGTTGCCACAGTTCTTCTGGATTTAGTCTGTCTAAGGTTTTTTCTGTTTCTTCATGTCATTCCAGACAAACTGGATGTTCTCAGACTCCTTGTGCAAGCTAAATTGTGATAATTTCACTGGATTATCACAATTAATGGCAAAATGAATGTTTGGAAATGTAAACTGATCTTTCCTACTGACACACTAAAGCAAAAGATAAAAAAAATCTGACTTAAAACCATTTTTTGTTGGAGAAAATACAAGTGGACTAAAAGTTTTGCACAGTACTGTATAAAAGAGTAACTTGAAGTAAGAATAAAAATAAATAAACTTATTTAATATATCAAAAACGTTTATTTATTGCTATTAATAATCATTTTAAGGCTCGAGTTCTGCAGCTTTAGTCTTGAGTTATTGTTACTGTGCTACAGAGTGTCATATGGTAGAAACATCTCAAATATTTTATGAGGTCAATAAACTGAATTAAAAAAAAGATTCCACACAGCGTTTGAATTTGGTTTCTTTTCTTCTGGCTGATATTCTCATTTAAAATTTGTTTGCTCCATCAGGAAAATGATTGTATTCAATTTGTATTTAATTTTCCTGATTTAAAAAGGGATAGTTCATCCAAAAATGAAAATTCTGTTATTAATTACTCACCCTCATGTCGTTCCAAACCTGTAAGACCTTCTTTCTTTAATCTTTGGAACACAAATGAACATATTTTTGATAAAATCCGAGAGCTTTCTGACCCTGCATAGACAGTAACGCAACTGATACGTTCAAGGCTCTGAAAGGTAGTAAGGACATTGTTAAAATGAAGCTAACAACTTTATTCAACAATTTCTTCTCTTCCATGTCAACTATTTTGAATATGCAGTCTGAAACGCAGATTCAGCAAAATCAGTAGTGGTTAGACATAAATCCAGTGAGTTACCAGGCTAAATCCTGCATAACTACTACATTTAGCTGGACAGACGGTGATGATGACAGTGATGATATCATGAGTCACTGTGATGACATGTGCGTTATAGATGGCAGGTGTTCTTGGGTGGATCTCTCTCTTTCTCTCTGTCATTCTGAGTATAAGTTTGTCTCGGTTTGTTTTTTTGGAAGTCTTGCTGTGCCCATTCCGGGATACCAACATGCCAGTGGAAATATCTGTTTATAGAATGTACATATTTGAAAGCCAGCTTAGTGGTAGATTGAGTTAAAACATATGTGTGTGTTCTTTGATGTCTTAGTCTGTGGGCCATACATTTTTATTATTATAAACCAGCTATGCAAACGGATGAAATTTTAGTGTGGAGTGCTGAACGTTGCATTATCTTGAATAAAGACACAAATGGTAATGAAAATCTGGAACAGTGAGTTTTTATTGCAACTGCCTCATAATGACAAAACCTCACGTGGCCTATGGTGGCTGTACATTTATATTGTTTTATTGCCAGTGTAATATGGTTATTTTGGGGAACAGTTTCCCAACTTTATTCCAACTTTTAAAATGTTGATCTTTTTTGTGTTTACAGAAAAATATGGGATAAAAAAGTCAAGGATTCAACAACCAGGTGAGTTTACTCTTCTTTGGCAATTATGTGTATACTAAAACATTTCTTGTACTCTTTATTTAACTCTTAATGTGCTGGTTTTGTAACCTTTCATTTCTCCTAGATTGAGTCAGATGACCAAGAAGAAGGGATTCTGGGTTGAGAAGGTACATTGTTTGGGCACAGAGCCCAGTCTGGTGGAGTGTCACGCCCAGCTGTCAATCCCTCGAAGCCCAACCCCCTGTAAGAACGGTCGCCATGCAGTGGCCCGCTGTGTCCCAGGACCACAGTTTGCTCGTATGTCCTCTGGAAGACCCCAGGCACCTCACCCTGCAGAGGTAATCCTAAAAATATTTTGGTTGTTTGGTTAATGACTGGCTATTATTATATTTTAAAATGTTTGTATTTTATCAGAATGACCAAAAAAAAAAAAAAAAAAAAAAAAAAATCCGAGAGCTTTCTGACCCTGCACAGACAGTGATGCAACTGATACATTCAAGGCTCTGAAAGGTAGTAAGGACATTGTTAGAATGAAGCTAACAACTTTATTCAACATTTTCTTCTCTTCCATGTTAACTATTTTGAATATGGTTAGACATAAATCCCCAGTCATCATAATTACATTTTAATGGGTTATACTGAAAAAAAAAAACACTTAAAAATAAATGACAAAAAACACTAAAAACCCCCACAAATACACATAATGACCCTCATTATGCTGTTATTGAAATTAAAATATCATACTTTTAAAAAAGCTTTAAAGAAAATTAATATTCTTGGCACAACACAGGTCTACAGAATGCAAATAAAATTATGAGGTGTAATGATTTTTGAATAATGAACCCTGTTAAACCCTAAATATAATAGAATTGGCATATACACCATTGCTCAGAAGTTTGATTTTTTTTCCCCCTGAAATAAATTAATACTGTTATTCAGCAATGATGCATTAATTTGATTAAAAGTGACAGTAAAGATGTCTATTTTAAATAAATGTTGTGCTCTTCTATTCATCAAACATCCTGAAAAAATGTATCACAGTTTCCACGAAGTTCAGAAATGTTCCATTAGCACCAAATCAGCATTTTAGCATGTTTAAAAAATTATCAACACAAATATAAAAAATGTTATTTTTAAGGGATAGTTCACCAAAAAAGGAGAATGCTGTATTTAATTATTACTCAACCTCATGTTGCTCCAAACCTGTAAGACCTTTGGAACACAAATTATATTTTTGATGAAATCTTAGAGCTTTCTGACTCTGCATAGACAGCAACGCAACTGACACTTTCAAGACCCAGAAAGGTAATAAGGACATTAATAAAAACGTCCATGTGACATCAGTGGTTCAACCTTAATTTTATGAAGCTATGAGAATACTTTTTGTGTGCAAAGAAAACAAAAATAAAGATTTTATTTAACAAATTTCTTCTCTTCTGTGCGTTTACGAGAATACCATGACGCATGTGCACAAAAAGTATTCATGTAATGGTAAATAATGTCATGGGTTACATTTCTTTTCAGTTGCACTTTAAACAACAAACACTGAAACTGAGTGATGCTACATGGAAGTATTTAATTTTATGTATAGGAAACTTACTGTTTGGGGGGTTTAATAATGTAGTGTTTTAGAGTCAGTTGTAACCACATATTTAGTGTTGTGGCTAATATGTGACCCTGGACCCACAAAGGGTCATTTTTTTTTTAAATTGAGATTTGAAAGATCTGAAATCTGAATAAATAAGCTTTCCATTGATGAATGGTTATCATGTATGGTTGTTAGGATAGGACAATATTTGGCCGAAATACAACTATTTGAAAATCTGGAATCTGAGGGTGCAAAAAAAAATCTAAATATTGAGAAAATCATTTTTAAAGTTGTCCAAATTAAGTTCTTAGCAATGCATTTTACTAATCAGAAATTAAGTTTTGATGTATTCATGATAGGAAATTTACAAAATATCTTCATGGGACATGATCTTTACTTATCCTAACGGTTTTAGCATAAAAGAAAAATCTATAATTTTGACCCGTACAATGTTTTTTTGACCTTTGCTACAAATATACCTGTGCTACTTAAGACTGGTTTTGTGGTCCAGGGTCACATATTATGTTAGAATCAGTCAATGGAAAACCCACATTTGTCAACCGCTAATCTGAAGTTTATGGAAGGCATGTACCCCACTGGTGCTCCCCAAATGTCTGTTGCGGTTATAACCCTGGAACTTTGGGCCTGAGATGGAAAATATGATTTCTTCAAAGTGACTTTGTCAATCTTTTTTCCTTTCTAATAGCTGTCAGTGCGTCTGAAGTCAGGACCACGTCTGGGAGAAGGAAGAGTAGAGGTTCTCCGTGAGGGAAAGTGGGGAACTGTGGTTGACCACCGGTGGGACCGGATCTCAGCCAGCGTGGTGTGCAGAGAGCTGGGCTTCGGCACTGCCAAAGAGGCTCTTACCGGGGCATACATGGGTCAAGGTAAGAATTAGTTTAAAGGAATAGTTCACTCAAAAATGAAAATTACCCCATGATTTACTCACTCTCAAGCCATCCTAGGTGTATATGACTTTCTTCTTTCAGACGAATCAGAGTTATATTAATAAATGTCCTGGGCCTTCCAAGCTTTATAATGGCAGTGAATGGCTGTTGAGATTTTAAAGTCCAATAAAGTGTGTCTATCCATCCTAAAAAGTAATCCACGTGGCCTTCCGAAGTGAATCGACGCGTTTGTGTAAGAAAAATATCCATATTTAAAACTTAAATAAATAAATCATAATCTCTAGCTTTCAATCTCAAACTGTCCTACGCAAGTTTACGAAACAGTGGAGTTCCAGCAAATGACGTAGGATCTAGACGAACACAGTGATGAATGCGGAAGTACAAAACGAGGATTTGTAAAGAAACATGTCTGAGGATTTCAATATAAGCCAAGACAATTAAGAAAGCTAGAGATTACGGTTTATACAATTTTAAAAATAGATATTTTCCTTACAAACAACACATTGATTCACTTCAGAAGGCCTTTATTAACCCCCCAGGGACATTTTTATGATGGATGGATGCACTTTATTGGACTTCAACATCTCAACAGTCATTCACTGCCATTTTAAAGCATGGAAGAGCCAGGGCATTTTATAATATAACTCTAATTGTATTCGTCTGAAAGAAGAAAGTCATATACAACAAGGATGGCTTGAGGGTAAGTAAATCATGGGGTAATTTTCTTTTTTGGGTGAACTAACCCTTTAAACTTGAAGAATCGTTGTAGGATCAACATTTGGGCGAGTAAAAAGAGTAACATTTTCATTTTTTGATGACCTGTTTTTTTTATCCGCTTTGAGTCAATATGGTATTTATAGGAAGATGGTGATTCATAACTATGAACGTAATTATGATCATACTGAGTTTACCACATGATTCCACAGTAGTCTGAGTCTGAGTTTAATTTGTAAGCTCTGCTTATCTGTGGGATACGCCTGTCTGCAGCTCAATATGAAAGCGGTCAGAGATGATGTTTTATATTATGCGATATCACTGTCCAGGTGCAAAACATGAATTCCATGTCAGTCATGATGGAAACCAAAGATTTTCCCTGAACTTTCTGTGGCTCAGATCCACACTGCATGTGAGTTTACTTTGGCTGAGTGAGACACCGCTGTATTCCAAGTGGCATCGGTCCACTCTGACAAGATTGGGTAATTGCTCTGCCAAAGAGAAGCAATGACAGTAGCTATGTATTGAGGACTTCCCAATATCACTCTGAAGAAAAACACAGCTGCAATACTGTGCCATTTTTATTTAACGAAAGGAAGTGAAGAGTTTTGACTCATAAATGATGTTTTATCAGGTGCCACCATTCAAGGAGTGAAAGAATGAAATGCTGATTTATGGATAATGATGATATTAGGGGTCTGTTATTTTGAAATATAATCTGGTACTGCACTGGTTGTGACCCATATGAGAGTCCAGACACTTGAAATGAGCCTGCATAAGGTTGACGCATTCATCTTCTGAAAATAGTCCAGTCAAGGTCTCAGTTTAACTTGCCAAATGCCAAGTACTGTAAGTACAAGCAGTCTTTGATGTGTTACTTGCCTGTTGACTGATAATTTAAGTATCTGTTATTTTGAAGAACTTTTAAGTTTATTTCTTGCAGTAACCAAGATAATACACAATACTGTTTCAAAAATGTGAATTTTTTGAAAGAAGTTAATACTTGATTCTGCAGGGATGCATTATGCATTGATCAAAAGTGAAACAGCATCTTAGAATGATTTCTAAAGGATCATGTGACACTTAAGACTGGCGTAATGATGCTGAAAATCAGCTTTGTTATTGCAGGAATTAATTAAGTTTTAAATTTTATTAAAATAGAAATCAGTTATTTTAATTAGTAAAAATATTTCATGTTACAGTTTTACAGTTTTTGGTAAAAGAAAAAATGCAGCCATGGCGAGCATAAAAAACTACTTTAAAAAACACCCCCCACATTTTTCCAAAGTTTACATACACCTTGCAATATCTGCAATATGTTAATTATTTTACAAAAAAAGAAGGATCTTACAAGATGCATGCTATTTTTTATTTAGTACCGACATGAATAAGATATTTCACATAAAAGATGTTTACATATAGTCCACAAGAGAAAATAATAGTTGAATTGATAAAAATTAGCCTGTTCAAAAGTTTACATACTATACACTTGATTCATAATACTGTGTTGTTACCTGAATGATCCACAGCTGATTTTTTTTTTTTTTTTTTTGTTTAGTGATTTTTTTCTGAACAGTTAAACTGCCCGCTGTTCTTCAGAAAAAATCCTTAAGGTCCCACAAGTTCTTTGAGTTTAGTTCAGCATTTTTGTGTATTTGAACCCTTTCCATTAATGACTATATGATTTTAAATCCATCTTTTTACACTGAGGACAACCGAGGGACAGGGACTCATATGCAACTATTACAGAAGGTTCAAACAGTCACTGATGCTTCAGAAGGAAAAACAATGCATTAAGAGCCGGGGGGTGAAAACTTTATGAATTTGAAGATCAGGGTCAATTTTACTTATTTTGACTTCTGGGAAACATGTAAATATCTCCTGTAACTTCTGATGGGCAGTACTAAATAAAAAAAGTATTATAATTAGGCAAAATAAGAAAAATTTACACATCTTCATTCTGTTCAAAAGTTTACACCCTCGGCTCTTAATGCATTGTGTTTCATTTTGAAGCATCAGTGAGCGTTTGAAACCTCTGTCGTTGCATATGAATCCAAATACCATGCATTTTGTATGATCCCTCTTATTTTGGTAAAATAATTGACATTTTGCAGATTCTGCAAGGTGTATGTCAAATTTTGACCTCAACTGTATGTATAAGCCTAAAAATTATAATCAAAATCACATTTTTGTGACTGAATCATTTTTGTTTATATATGTATAAATATTTTTGGTTGTAAAAATTTCTCAAATCAACCAACATTAGCAAGTGTGGTGAAATAATGCTTCAGTCAGTGACTCCGCTTGCTGATTTTTGAATTCAGCCATTTGGATGTAGAAATAACAGGAATAGAGATCAAAGCTTATGATTTCTGCACGTCTGTAGCGTTTAGGCCTTTAGGCATATTTATTGTCGTGTATAATTTTCCTAGCGCAGCCGAGGCCACAAAAACATATAGTAAGTGAAAAGAGACACAAGTTAGCGTTTCAATGACAGAACAGAGCTGGACTGTTTGGGACAGGCGGTAAAAATAGGAAATCTGTTGAGATGGGCTACACGTACCAGACTGTGGTTACCACATTTAGAAATGATCCTGAGTAATGGTGTTGGTACAGTGTTCATTGCACTGCTTGATTTTCCAGACATTTTAATGTAACGTAAAGCGATAATTCATCCAAAACTGAAAAATCTGTCATTTATCTGACTTTCTTTCTTTCTTTCTTTCTTTCTTTCTTTCTTTCTTTCTTTCTTTCTTTCTTTCTTTCTTTCTTTCTTTCTTTCTTTCTTCTATGGACACACAGGAAGGTATTTTGAAGGAAGTTGGGGTCCAAACAACATGGATACCAATGGACTCAAAATATATTTTTTTATGTTCCACAAAAAAATCTTTAGATTATTATTTGCACTCATTTTGGGCAAACTATCTTGGTGGCGGAAACAAGCTTGTCGTTGCGGCTGTATTGTGAAGCTGTGGATTTTTTTTGTTCAAAAACAGTTTCATCCAGTTTGATCGTAAAGTTAGTATGAACTCTGTATGACAGATTACACCTTTTTAAGCCCAATGCAGCGTAAAGACACATTCTGTTGAGACGCTCTCTAAGCCCGACCTCCCAGTAAGATGAAAGTAAACCTATCTTTCCTGAAGTTCCTAGATGACTTCATGTCTTGAGATTTGTTTGAATGCTGTATCAGCTGATTTTACCTCACTTAGACACTATAGGTGAGGAATTTCAAGTCACATTCACACTTCATAGACAAAACGCATAAGCGTATATTATTTTTTGTATGCATCGCAACACTGAGTTTTTCCTCTGGCTTTGAACTGATGCTGACATTGCACTTGGCTGAGAGAAATATTTCTTTTATAGCTATTTAATCTGCTCCTAAAATAGGGATTATAGTCATTCCATGAAAGGAAAACACCATTAATGCGGAATATATATGTTGTTTTATTTTAGGGAGAAGAAAATGTCCATTTTCCGTAAACCACATTCTAGTGAAACTGTTCGCTGCAGTCGCTCACAGAACCACTCCCTTTCCAACAGCCACTTCTAGACTACTTTGTTCCTGTTATTTACTTGCCTTTTTGTGCATACACTGTTTTATGTTTATACTGAGATTTAGTTTTAAGTTCTTTTTTTTTTTTTTTTTTTAATAAATTTAAAAAAAATATTCAGGATGCATTCAGTTGATTAGAAGTGACAGTAATCACACTTGTAATGTAAAATAATGTATAATAAGAAATGTTTCTTGAGCAGCAAATAAGCATATTAGAATTATTTCCCACTTAAAGGAGTAGTTCACTTCCAGAACAGAAATTTACAGATTATGTAGTCATCCAAGATGTTCATGTCTTTCTTTCTTCTGTCTTAAAGAAATGCTGTTTTTTGAGGAAAACATTTCAGGATTTCTCTCCATATAGTGGACTTCAATGGTGCCCTTGAGTTTGAACGTCCAAAATGCAGTTTACAGTGCCTTGCAAAAGTATTCTATTCATTTTTTTTCACATTTTGTTTTGTTGCAGCATTATGTTAAACTGCTTTAAATTAGTTTTTCCCCACATCAATTTACACTCCATACACCATAATAAGGACAAAGCAAAAACCAGATTAGCAAATTTTACAAATTCATTAAAAATAAAACACTGAAATAAGTACATTGCATAAGTATTCATACCCTTAACTCAGTACATAGTTGAAGCACCTTACCGCTTCAAGTCTTTTTGGGTATGATGTGACAAGCTTTGCACATCTGTATTTGGCAATTATCATTCTTTGCCTCACCTTTTCACCTCTCAAGCTCTGTCAGCTTGGATGGGGGCTGGCAGATATTTTCTAGAGTCCTAGTCGTTCCAATCGTCTTCCATTATGGATAATGGAGGCTACATGCTTCTGTGAACCTTCAATGCAGCAGATTTTTTTCTGAACTCTTCCCTAGATCATTGCCTTAACGCATGTCTGTCACTGAGCTCTACAGGCAGTTATCTTGACCTCAGGACTTGGTTTTTGCTCTGATATTCATTTTCAGCTGTTAGGCCTTTTCTGAGAGGTGTGTGCCTTTCTAAATCATACTCATTCAAATGAATTTGCCACAGTTTAACTCCACTCGAAGTGTAGTAACATCTAGAAGCATATGAATACTTATGCAACGGGATCTTTTCAGTTTTTTATTTCTAATAAATTTGCAAAGTTGTTACAAACCTGTTTTTTGCTTTGTCATTATGGTGTATGAGATGTAGATTGATGTGGGGAAAAAAGTAATTTAAAGCAGTTTAACATAATGCTGCAACAAAACAAAATGTGAAAAAAATGAAGGGGTATGAATACTTCTGCAAGGCACTGTAAATGCGGCTTCAAAAAAAATTATGATTTATAGACATTTAACTTCAAATGCTCGTCTTGTTTAGCTCTTTGTGTACTCTGTGTATTCTGGTTCATGACAGTTAGGGTATGTCGAAAAACTCCCATCTCATTTTCTCCTCCAAATCCAAAAATCATCCTGCATCGACCCAGTGTTTACAAAGTGAACATGCAAAGAAGGTCAAACGCCCTTTACAAAAAAAGGTAAAACAGCAATGTAGAACGATTTTGAAGTTGGAGGAGAAAATGAGATGGGATTTTTTCGACATACCCTAACTGTCTCGAACCGGAATACAGAGAGTTCACACAGAGCTGGACAAGACCAGCGTTTTATGTTAAAAAGTATATAAATTGTAAATATTTTTAGAAAATAGTCAATTATTCCACTAGATAAGACCCTTCTTCCTCGGCTGGGATCATTTAGGGCCCTTTGAAGCTGCATTTAAACTGCATTTTGGAAGTTCAAACTCAGGGGCACCATAGAAGTCCATTATATGGAGAGAAATTATGAAATGTTTTCCTCAAAAAACAATTTCTTTATGACTGAAGAAAGAAAGACATGAACATTTTGGATGACAAGGGGGTGAGTACATTATCTGTACATTTTTATTCTAGAAGTGAACTACTCCTTTAGGACTGGAGTAATGATGCTGAAAATTCAGCTTTATGTCACTTTTTTTTTTTTACATATTAAAAAAGTTGTCATATTTTAATCAAATAAAAGTAGCCTTAATGGGCAGACATTTATATTTTTTTATTTATATTTACACAATGAGGAAAAGTTTTGATTGAGTCATTTAAGTTCATATCATGATGTCTTCATAATGTCAACCTAAAAAAGTATGTGAGCGATATTTAGACATTGCTTTTTTTGTAGTCCTTCAGTGGGTTCAACTTTCATGTTCGGTCCCTAATCTTTGATTACAGTCTTGATTATATGTAATATTCTCGGTGAGGGATCATTTTCATATTAACCCCCAGGGTTTTAGCCAGTCTCTGACAATTTGCTTCCCAGAAGTGAGGTCGAATATAGGGTGCTGTGTTTGCTGTGTTTGGGGTCTATCATTTTTGTTTTCAAAACTAAACAGTTGGTCATGTTTTTTGCTCTGGCAGAAATAGGACTTTTTTAACTTAGCCGAGCGCAGAGCAGTAGAACATAATCACTGTTTTTTCCACAGCAGGTCATGCAGCTTTCTACTTCATTTACACAGAATTTCCCCAGCATGTATTTCTGCGATGGAGAAAAAACTATTTAATTACTCTTACACTAATGCTGCTGTGGGTATACGCTGTGTAGCCGATTATTTATGCTGTGGAGTCACATCCGTGTGAGATTCATATCTGAAATTTTAGCACAATGCTCACGTTTGGATCTGATTTAGCGACCACCTCGCGCTGAAACGTCCAATGTTTTTTCGTCACAGTAAACAAGAGGGAAATGAACTGTGACATCTGATATGCAGTCAAGAATGTGATGATTATGATTTTACAAAATAAACACACACCTCTCAATCTGATCAGACTCATGTGTGGCCTTCTGGTGTATGACGAGGAATTCTGCTTTAACAATGCACTCTCAGAAAAAAAAAGGTACCAAGCAGTCACTGGGCCGGTACCCTAGGATACAAAAGCTAAAATGTACATCTTTGTACCATAATTACCCCTAAAAGTACTTCAAAAGTACATATTAGCAGTGCTGGGTATGTAATCTGAATTATCATGTAATTTGTAATCAGTAATGGACTACAGTTTGTAAGTAATCTGCCAGCATTACATAGTCTTACCTAAAGTGTACATATTAGTACCTTTTAAAAGCTGCCACCACAGTGACAGAGCTATGGAGTGAAAACACACAGATCCTCTATAGATTTAGCAAAGAACAATATTTAGTCTGCGAAAATGGCAGACAGCATGTTTTTAGGCAATGTTTAGGAAAGGGTTGGTTAGAAAGTATTTAGTGTTCTCTGTGGCTGAAAGTACTCAAACAGGCTGAGTGTTTGTTATTTTGTTTTATATTTGAGACTTTTAACTTGTGAAGCGCCACTGACATTTACTGTTTGTTTGTTTGCTTTACAGGGACGGGGCCCATCCACATTAACTCAGTGCAGTGCACTGGCACAGAGCGCTCCATTTTGGATTGTTACTTCCAGGAAGTTCAACCCTGGACATTCAAACACAGCCAGGATGCTTCTGTCAAATGTTATGTTCCTAAGACAGGCCTGGAGAGCACGGTGAGCAAAACGATGACAGGTTACTCTACATACAGTTGAAGTCAAAAGTTTACATACAGTACACCTTGCAGAATTTGCAAAATGTTAATTATTTGACCAAAATAAGAGGGATCATACAAAATGCATGTTATTTTTTATTTAGTACTGACCTGAATAAGATATTTCACATAAAAGACGTTTACATAGCTGTGTTTTTTGTTTAGTGATAGTTGTTCATGAGTCCCTTGTTTGTCCTGAACAGTTTTGTGTATTTGAACCCTTTTAACAATGACTGTATGATTTTGTGATCCATTTTTTCACACTGAGGACAACTGAGGAACTCATATGCAGCTATTACAGAAAGTTTAAATGCTCACTGATGCTTCAGAAGGAAAAACAATGCATTAGGAGCCAGGGGTGTAAACTTTCGAGCAGAATGAAGATGTGTACATTTTTCTTATTTTTCCTAAATATCATATTTTCTTTCATTCATTCTGCCCTTCAGAAGCTAAAGAAGGTACTTACATGTTTCACATGAAGACAAAATAAGTTAAATTGACACTGATTTTCAATTTCCAAAAGTTTTCACCCCCAGCTCTTAATGCATTGTGTTTCCTTCTGGAGCATCAGTGAGCGTTTGAACCTTCTGTAATAGTTGCATATGAGTCCCTCAGTTGTAAAAAGATGGATCTTATAATCATAAAAATGTTTTTGTGGACTATATGTAAACTTCTCTTATGTGAAATATCTTATTCAGGTCAGCACTAAATAAAAAATAACATGCATTTTGTATGATCCCTCTTGTTTTGGTAAAATAATTAACATTTTGCAGATTCTGCAAGGTGTATGTAAACTTGAATTCAACTGTAATGTGAAAAATATGACTCCTGTCAGTCATGCCATCTGCACAGCCACCAAAGATACTTAGATACTTAAGCTTTTTGACATTTAGCAATTTTTAAATATGCGTTAAGTGTCCAAAAGTGTTCAAACACTCCTTGAAGCCACTTTGTGTGTAGTTTTGATGTCTGTAAGCATGTTTGTGTTTCAGGTGCGGTTGGCGGGGGGCAGGGACAGAGCTGAGGGTCGTGTGGAGGTGCTTATGGAGGTGGGGGGCAGAAAGCGCTGGGGGACCATTTGCAGTGAGAACTGGGGAATAAATGAAGCTATGGTGGTATGCAGGCAGCTGGGCTTTGGTTTCGCTGCTCGTGCCCATCAGGTGAGACTGCTGAAGAGTGTTGTGTTTTCCAGTAATATCGCTCTGAATATGTCTCTTGTCTTGTTTGCTTTGGTTGCCTCAGTCTGTGTGCGTTTGAGAGCTTCCTGTGCATGTTTAGGGGGCAGGATATTTCTGGGCAACATTAGTGTTATACAGTAGTTGTTTTGTGGAGGTGAAGAGGTGGGACAGGTTAACGGTAAACTGTGTATTTTCAGACAGAATTGCAGGTACATTTGCTATGCATCCTGCACGTACTTAAACTGTTTTAAGCAAGAAATGAGAAAAGAAATTAAGACAATTAGGTTGACGTTAAGCTGAAGTTGCTTGGCAATGTTGCCATCAATGGGCATCCAGGTGAGACACAGGGCCCATGATCTACATGCCATAGCATTTCATATGCATGAAATAAAACACAATACAATAAATACAGTAAACCATACTTTTCCTGGCTGTTGAGATGTTGAAGCCCAATAAAGTGCATCCATCAATCATGAAAAGTATTCCACATGGCTCCAGGGGGTTAATAAAGGCCTTCTTAAGTGAATTAATACGTTTGTGTAAGAAAAATATCCATATTTAAAACTTTATGAACCGTAATCTCTAGCTTTCATTAAGATTTAGAGAGTGATGTTCCAGTGGATGATGCAGGACAGAAACAAGCAAAGGAAAACTATTATTTTCTAAATCCTCTGACTTTTTTTGTACAAATCCTCATTTTGTACTTCTAATTTGTGACCAGTTTTTTGTTTTGTTTTGCTCTTTCCTTTGGGCTTCCACATTTGTGACTTCATGCCAGAGCTTACACTATTCCTAAATAGTTCGTTTGGATTTAAATCTCTTAAAGGAACACTCCACTTTTTTTGGAAATAGGCTCATTCTCCAACTCCCCCCGAGTTAATAAGTTGATTTTTACCGTTTTGAAATCCATTCAGCCGTTCTCCTGTTCTGGCGATATCACTTTTAGCATAGCTTAGCATAGATCATTGAATCCTATTAGACCAATAGCATCACGTTCAAAAATAACCAAGGAGTTTCCATATTTGTCCTATATAAAACTTGACTCTTCTGTAGTTATATTGTGTACCAAGACCGGTGGAAATGCAAAGCTTAAATTTTCTAGGCTGATAAGATTAGGAACTACACTCCCATTCCGGCGTAATAGTCAAGGAAGTTTGCTGCCGTAATAAGGCTGAAGCAGGAGCAGTAATACCACGCAGCACATGTGCAAATGCTAAACTAGCTGGGAACACATTTCTGATAATACTCCGCCTGCTTCGGCCATATTACGGCAGCAAACTTCCTTGACTATTATGCCGGAATGGGAGTGTAGTTCCTAATCTTATCAGCCTAGAAACTCACAGCTTTGCATTTCCACCGGTCTTAGTACACGATATAACTACAGAAGAGTCAAGTTTTAAATACAACAAATATGGAAACTCGTTGGTCATTTTTGAACGCGGTGCTATTGGTCTAATAGGATTCAATGATCTATGCTAAGCTATGCTAAAAGTGATATCGCCAGAACAGGAGAACGGCTGAATGGATTTCAAAACGGTAAAAATCAACTTATTAACTCGGGGGGAGTTGGAGAATGAGCCTATTTCCAAAAAAAAGTGGAGTGTTCCTTTAACATATGGATAATTTTCTTACACAAATGCATTGATTCATTTAAGAAGGCCTTTATTAACCATCTGGAGCTATGTGGAGTACTTTTTATGATGTATGGATGCACTTTATTGGGCTTCAAAATCTCAACACCCATTTACTGCCATTATAAAGCTCGGAAGAGCCATGACATTTTTTAATATAACTCCAATTGTATTTGTCTAAAAGAAGAAAATCATATAGACCTAGGATGCCTTGAGGGTGACTAAATCATGGGGTAGTTTGCATTTTTGGGTGAACTATCTCATAAAGCATTATGTTTTATCCAATTTTTCATTAAATAATTATGAAAAAAAAATCATCTAGTGTTTTTTGTACATTGTATCCAAGTCAAATGCCCTATTTGTAAAATCTATATGTTATGACTCATACATAGAATTTCATATACATACAAATAAAAGACCAATAACCTTTCTGTGCTTAGGACACTTATTATTGGCAAGGAGACCCTGCGGCAGAAGAAGTGCTGTTGAGTGGGACTCACTGTGTGGGCACAGAAATGTCCATCCAGCAGTGCCGTCGTAACGGTCACATCCACTGTCCTCGAGGAGGCGGAGCTAAAGCAGCTGGGGTCACCTGTTCTGAAAGTAAGTGACTGGAGTGAAAGAAGGTGCAACCAAATTGTGTACTTATGCACTATTCTACACCATTTTTTTGTATAAATAGTTTGATTAGTGTTTGTAGTGTAATGGTTGAGCACGGTGAGGGAAAAATTATTTGTTCCCCTGCTGATTTTGTACGTTTGCCCACTGACAAAAAATGATCAGTCTATAATTTTAATTATAGGTTTATTTGAACAGTGAAAGAATAACAACAAAAAAATCCAGAAAAACACATTTCAAAAAAGTTATATTTCAATCACAGAGGTCAGACATTTCTTGTAGTTGGCCACCTGGTTTGCACACATCTCAGGAGGGATTTTGTCCCACTCCTCTTTGCAGATCCTCTCCAAGTCATTAAGGTTTTAAGGCTGACGTTTGGCAACTCGAACCTTCAGCTCCCTCCACAGATTTTCTATGGGATTAAGGTCTGGAGACTGGCTAGGCCACTCCAGTACCTTAATGTGTTTCTTCTTGAAATAGTCCTTTGTTGCCTTGGCCGTGAGTTTTGGGTCATCGTCATACTGGAATACCCATCCACGACCCATTTTTTAATGCCCTGGCTGGCTTCATAGCCATGGCCCCGTCCATCGTCCCCTTGATGCAGTGCAGTTGTCCTGTCCCATTAGCAGACAACATTGTTACCAAATGTTTTCTTGGTGACTATGGTCCCAGCTGCCTTGAGATCATTGACAAGATCCTCCTGTGTAGTTCTTGGCTAATTCCTCACCGTTCTCATGATCATTAAAACTCCACTAGGTGAGATCTTGCAAGAAGCCCCAGACCAAGGGAGGTTGACAATTATTTTGTGTTTCTTCCATCTGCGAACAATCGCACCAGTTGTTGTCACCTTCTCACCAAGCTGTTTGGCAATGGTCCTGTAGCCCATTCCAGCCTTGTGTAGGTCTACAATCTTGTCCCTGACATCTTTGGACAGCTCTTTGGTCTTGGCCATGGTGGAGAGTTTGGAGTCTGATTGATTGATTGCTTCTGTGGACAGGTGTCTTTTATACAGGTAACAAACTGAGATTAGGAGCATTTCCTTTAGGAGAGTGCTCCTAATCTCAACTTGTTACCTGTATAAAAGACACCTGGGAGCCAGAAATCTTGCTGATAGATAGGGGATCAAATACTTATTTCACTCATTAAAATGCAATTCTGGATTTTTTGTTGTTGTTCTGTCTCTCACTGTTAAAATAAGGCTACCATAACCATTACAGACAAACATACAAAACCAGCAGGGGACAAATGATCCTTTCCCACTGTACATAGTGCATAGTGTGTAATCTACTGGATATTAAAATACTGTCTGCACTAAATGATTCAAGTGATTAAATCAACATCCTGTTTTTAGCGGCACCTGACCTGGTTTTGGATGCACAGCTTGTGCAGGAGAGTGCTTACCTGGAAGACAGGCCTCTGCACCTGCTCACCTGTGCACATGAGGAAAACTGTCTCTCCTCTTCTGCCAACCGTATGCAGTGGCCATATGGGCACCGCCGTCTTCTGCGTTTCTCCTCCCGTATCATGAACTTGGGCAGAGCCGACTTCCGTCCACGTGCCTCAAGAGAGTCCTGGACCTGGCACCAGTGCCACAGGTGAGGCTTTTACTGCTTACTTCAGTTTTAATGTTCATAGAGAATGAAACAGTAGCCTGAGTGCTGCAAAGAAAAATTCTTTTAAGAAAGCAGACAGCACACCAGACTAAAAAATGCAGGAATAACCTTGATGTATGACACTTTTTTCTAGAAGAGTATTTGTGGTTACATTTCCTTTCAGTTCAGTCAGTCCTTTCAACTTGCAATGAACAGAACGTACACTCCTGTTTCTAAAACAGGTCATGGATGGTCAGCAAGCTTGCCGTCATCTTTTAGATTAATTAGCTGTGTTGAGCACCTCCACTCCCTTTACATGTGTTCTGAAAATAATTGCGAACCCATTCTGTGGGAACAAGGCGCTCTGTTGTGGAGGAGTTGTGGGCTTTGCGTGTTCGCAGGCCAAACCTGTTTTATTAATCTTTTAAAACAACATCAGTAAAGTTGGCGTTTGAAAGCCGTCTATTCAGAAGAGCTGAATAAACAGCTCTGCAAGCATAACCCCGTCAGCATAACAACAACTTCCTGTAAAGGGTGTTGCCGTAGCGGCCAACACCTTCATGTAGGAGCAGTGAGGTCATTAGGCAGCGGTCCATAGTGAACCTTTGTTCTTCCCATGTTCACTAGCCGACATGAAATAGAAGTCAGCTTGATTTTTACACAAGTTGCTGCAAAGATCAGCAAAACTGCTGTCATGACTCTAGGGTACAAATTGTAGTTTGTAACTGACCTTGATAATCAGCACTGAATTATAATTCTGCAGACATTAATTGATGTGAATATTTTTGATTCAGGCATTACCACAGCATTGAAGTCTTCACACATTATGACCTCCTCACACTCAATGGAAGCCGAGTGGCCGAAGGACATAAAGCCAGTTTCTGTCTGGAAGACACCTACTGCCCCGATGGTAAAAGACTATTTTTGTATCTAAAAAATATATCTTACATGAATGCCATTTGGTCTATATGGAAGCCCATTTCTGCCATTTACAGTAATAGAAAAAAGGTAACTGCGACTTTTTTATTTTAGAATTTTTGCCTTTTTTCTTGCAATTGTGAGGTTACGTCTTGCAATTCTGCAAAAAAGTCAGAATTGCAAGATATAAACTTGGAATTGCTGGGGAAAAAAATCTGATTTGTAAATTGTAAATAAAAAGGTCAGGATTGCCAGATATAAACTCGCAATTG
Organism: Garra rufa; assembly: GCF_049309525.1. Classification (NCBI taxonomy): domain Eukaryota; kingdom Metazoa; phylum Chordata; class Actinopteri; order Cypriniformes; family Cyprinidae; genus Garra; species Garra rufa. The sequence continues at coordinate 12,853,268 of NC_133362.1, forward strand.
GGAGAAAAAAAGTCATATTTGTGAATTTCTATCTTGCAATTCTAACTTTATTTCTCACAATTGACTTTATATCTCACTATTCTGAGAAAGAAGTCACAATTGCAAGATTAACTCACAAATGTGAGAAAAAAGTCTGATTTGTGACTTTATATCTCAGTTCTGAGAAAAAAACTCACAATATATGCACAATATAAACTCGCAATTGTAAGAAAAAAAAGCAAATTTGTAAGTCTCTGTTTTGCAATTTTGACTTTATTCTCGCAATTGTGAAGAAGTCAGAATTGTGAGATATAAAAGTCAGAACCGCCAGATATCAACTCACAGTTGGGAGAAAAAAGGTAAGATTTGTGAATTTAAATTTTGCAATTCTGACTTTATTTCTTGCGATTCTGACTTTATATCTCACTGTTCTGAGAAAGAAGTAACAATTGCGAGATATAAACTTACAATTGCAAGAAAAAAAGTCAGATTTGTGAGTTTACGTCTTGCAATTTTGACTATTTCTCACGATTGTGGCTTTATCTCACAATTCTGAGAAAATATGTCAGAACTGCGTAATATAAACTCGCAATTGTAAGGAAAAAGTCAGATTTGTTAGTTTATATCTTGCGATTCTGACTTTATTTCTATCAGTTGACGTTATATCCCAATTCTGAGAAAATAAGTCATAATTGCGAGATATAAACTTGCAATTGTGAAAAAATGTCAGAACTGCCAGATATAAACTCGCAATTGTTAGAAAAAAAAAGTCAGATTTGCTAAATTATATCTTGGAATTGGGACTTTTTTTCTTGCAATTGTGACTTTTTATCTCACAATTCTGAGAAAGAAGTCACAATAGCGAGATATAAACTCACAATTGCGAGAAAAAAGTCAGATTTGTGAGTTTACATCTTGCAATTTTGACTATTTCTTATGATTGTGACTTTTTATCTCACAATTCTGAGAAAAGAAATCAGAATTGCACAATATAAACAATCGCAATTGTAAGGAAAAAGTCAGATTTGTTAGTTTATATCTTGCGATTCTGACTTTATTTCTATCAATTGACTTTATATCCCAATTCTGAGAAAATAAGTCATAATTGCGAGATATAAACTTGCAATTGTGAAAAAATGTCAGAACTGCCAGATATAAACTCGCAATTGTTAGAAAAAAAAAGTCAGATTTGTTAAATTATATCTTGGAATTGTGACTTTTTTTCTTGCAATTGTGACTTTTTATCTCACAATTCTGAGAAAGAAGTCACAATAGCGAGATATAAACTCACAATTGCGAGAAAAAAGTCAGATTTGTGAGTTTACATCTTGCAATTTTGACTATTTCTTATGATTGTGACTTTTTATCTCACAATTCTGAGAAAATATGTCAGAACTGCGTAATATAAACAATCGCAATTGTAAGGAAAAAGTCAGATTTGTTAGTTTATATCTTGCGATTCTGACTTTATTTCTATCAATTGACTTTATATCCCAATTCTGAGAAAATAAGTCATAATTGCGAGATATAAACTTGCAATTGTGAAAAAATGTCAGAACTGCCAGATATAAACTCGCAATTGTTAGAAAAAAAAAGTCAGATTTGTTAAATTATATCTTGGAATTGTGACTTTTTTTCTTGCAATTGTGACTTTTTATCTCACAATTCTGAGAAAGAAGTCACAATAGCGAGATATAAACTCACAATTGCGAGAAAAAAAAGTCAGATTTGTGAGTTTACATCTTGCAATTTTGACTATTTCTTACGATTGTGACTTTTTATCTCACAATTCTAAGAAAAGAAATCAGAATTGCACAATATAAACAATCGCAATTGTAAGGAAAAAGTCAGATTTGTGAGTTTACATCTTGCAATTTTGACTATTTCTTATGATTGTGACTTTTTATCTCACAATTCTGAGAAAAGAAATCAGAATTGCACAATATAAACAATCGCAATTGTAAGGAAAAAGTCAGATTTGTTAGTTTATATCTTGCGATTCTGACTTTATTTCTATCAATTGACTTTATATCCCAATTCTGAGAAAATAAGTCATAATTGCGAGATATAAACTTGCAATTGTGAAAAAATGTCAGAACTGCCAGATATAAACTCGCAATTGTTAGAAAAAAAAGTCAGATTTGTTAAATTATATCTTGGAATTGTGACTTTTTTTCTTGCAATTGTGACTTTTTATCTCACAATTCTGAGAAAGAAGTCACAATAGCGAGATATAAACTGTTAAACAATTGCGAGAAAAAAAGTCAGATTTGTGAGTTTACATCTTGCAATTTTGACTATTTCTTACGATTGTGACTTTTTATCTCACAATTCTAAGAAAAGAAATCAGAATTGCACAATATAAACTCGCAATTGTAAGGAAAAAGTCAGATTTGTTAGTTTATATCTTGCGATTCTGACTTTATTTCTATCAATTGACTTTATATCTTAATTCTGAGAAAATAAGTCAGATTTGCGAGTTTATATCCCACAATTCTAGTTCCAGTAATAATTCGAGTAGTTGTGACTGCATATCACAATTGCAAGTTTATATCTCACAATTCTGAGAAAAAAACTCAGAATTGTTAGTTTATATCATGCATTTCTGAGAAAACTAATCAGAATTGTTAGATAAGTCACAATTTCAGAAACATTCAATGGCAGAACGGGCTTTCATAGTTTATGAGTACAGCTACACATAACTGGTTTTTTTTTCTGCAGGACTTCACAAACGCTTCTCATGTTACAATTACGGAGATCAGGGAATTTCGGTGGGTTGCTGGGACACGTACCGCCACGATATCGACTGCCAGTGGATAGACATCACTGATGTCAGACCTGGAGACTACATCATGCAGGTGAATGATTCAGTACATCTGAACTGTGGAAGAAGGCAGTCACAGCACAAAACTTTTTTCACTATTCCTTGAAGAGTAGATTCTCTTTTCAGGATGGAGTTTAGCCACTTTTTCTCTGTCATTAACTTTGGAACGTGTTAATCATCCAAATCACTGTGGGCACTGTGAGCACTTCCGAAGCTTAGCTTCACATGCAAATCCAGCCAATCAAAGAGCCGCTTTAGGGGCCAATCAAGAGTTCTTTTATGCGTCCCAGTCATAAAATATAGGTTGATGTGAAGCTTTGTTTTAATTACAGTGTACCTTCGTGACTTGACCATTTTGAAGATTTATTTACTTGAAATGTCGCCATGATAGATTTGCATGTATTTCGAGCACGTTTGGCAGATGCTAATTACAAACCGGCATCGGGCTGCTGCTATGTATGGCACAGCAATGAGCCGTGGTGATACACAAAGGTCAGAACTCACATCTCCATGTAGAGCGATGCCTGCTATCCCGTGCCAGCCTGTCTGAGCAAAGACGCTGCATAAATGAAACATCTATACTTGATGATCCAGGCAAACCTGTTGCATTTTTTTTTAAGTTGCTTGTCTTTAATTCCACACCCAAAATAACCCAATGCTAAGCATTCCCTGCTGGAGGAGCAAGGCGTGCTATATTCCCCTCTATTAGACATGGTCAATTAGGTACAGAGGAATTTACGCCCGCCTGTTTTACAGGCACTTTCTCGCTCAAACATATGGTCAGACAGACCCAGAGCTCCAGTCCAGATTGGAAGTTGCACACTGTCATTAAAAGCGTAAAGGAAAAAAAAAAGATAAGCAAGACTCACATTTGAATGTGCTCACAAAATAATTGCCTTCAGCAAGAAAAAATATTTCCAGAATAAAATAAAAGAACTGTTGTTTCAGCATTTTAAAACTTCTTAAGCCTAGCAGGCATAATCACATTAAATTTATATAAAATGACGTAGCTCAGAGATGTTTGTTTGAACCTATACTCAGCATGAAAACAGCATGTTTTCGAACTAATAAATTATTATATTGTGACTATATAACATAATTTGGGAGCCTGATTTGGTGGAACCAATTTGTAAAGTGGTTTGATGAGCAATCTGATTGCATAACATTTCCTTACAAGCCTCACATCTTTGTTGGTTCTGTATGTCTGCAACTTTTACAGTGCTACGATTAAATGACATCAAATGTTATTTCAAGCAGACATAATAAAACCACCTGTATTTAATAACGTAATACTGTTCTTATATATCTATATATCTAATTTTTTATATATTTTTTACTAGTGGGTGCAGGACACTATAGTTTATTTATGTAAGTGGGGATAGCTAAATAAAGTAAACTGTTACATATTATACCCAAAAATTCGTCATACAATGGACTACCAGTAAAATTGAATAAAATTTGGGACCAAATATTTTTCAGACACTTTGACCTGACCATGTTTTGCTGAAGTGTTTTTCCTTTAATTCCTTATGTGACTATTTACACCACAGACTGAACTAAATTAAGCATTGCTTGGTAATTGGTCAACAAAGTATTGATAGTTTTTGGTTGTTATCCATTACATACCTTTCTATCAAAGTTATCTGACATTATCAAGATGAATTTGTTCTGACACAGTTTAACTCTGAGTTCTTGTCATATTTTATTAGCATTTTCTAAATTATGGTCAATAAACTGTGATAATGTTAGAAATTTATATGATATGTATAATTATATATTTATATATAAAACCCACCGTAATGCCTTGATATATATATTAAATCGATTAATCACATCCAAAATAAAAGTTGGCATTTACATAATATATGTGTGTATACTGTATAATGCTAAAATAATTATTATTATAATTTTTAAATTTTAAGAAAAAAAAAGTCAGATATGCGAGTTTATATCTTGCAATTATGACTTTATTTCTTGCAATTGTTACTTCATATCTTACAATTAGGAGAAAATAAGTCAGAATTGCTATATATAAATATGCAATTGCGAGAAAAAAGTCAGATTTGCGAGTTTATATCTCAATTCTGACTTTATTTCTCGCAATTGTGACTTTATATCTTAATTCTGAGAAAAGAAGTCAGAATTGCAAGATATAAACTTGCAATTGCAAAAAATATATAAAACAATTATTTTTTTTAAAATGAAGCAGCTTCAAAATGTACATTTGAGGTATAATTGAAGTGAAAGTCTCTTAAGAATTTTTTTTTTACTTTTCTTTTTTTTCTTTTAACCCATTAGTTATTCCTGAGGGAACCCATGGCAAATTATCCGTCTGGGTTGCCCTACAAATTGACCTCATTACTGAACAGCTGTATTCATTCTTGTGTGTTTTTTTTTTTTTTCAGGTTGAGGTTAATCCGTCCCTGGACATGGCTGAATCAGACTTTATGAACAACGTCATGCGCTGTCGATGTAAATATGACGGACACAGAGTGTTTATGTATGGCTGTCATGCAGGTATGATCCCCATAACAATGAATCAACCGCAACATACAGTATATGTTACCCTAGACCATGAAACCAGTCATAAGGGTACATTTTTTAAAATTGAGATTTATATATCATCTGAAGGCGAAATAAATAAGCTTTCCATTGATACTTTCCAGTGAACATTTGGCTGAGATACAACTATTTGAAAATCTGGAATCTGAGGGTTCAAAAACAAATCTAAATACTTAGAGAATCGACTTCAAAGTTGTCCAAATTAAGTTCTTAGCAATTCATATTACTAATCAGAAATTAAGTTTAGATATATTTATGGTAGAAAATTTACTAAATATCTTTATGGAACATGATCTTTACTTAATATCCTAATGATTTTTGGCGTGAAAGAAAAATTGATCATTTTCACCAATACCAATGTATTGTTGGCTATTGCTACCCAAGACTGGTTTTATGGTCCAGGGTCACATATGTATGCGAGTTCAAGCACACTCGTATCTAAATTCTAATATACTGTTCTTTCACAGGTGATGCTTACAGTGCTGAAACTGAGGATTTATTCGAACATCAGCGTCAGATCAGCAATAACTTTATTTGAGCCTGGTAAAGAGAGGTGAGCGGATATTCATTAAAAGAGTCCCGGAAATGCGGCTAACCAACTGGATGAAAGAGAAGGATATCTTCTCAGCTGATCTCAGAACAGTCCAAAAGCCCCTCTTGTTTGGACGAGATATGCTACATCGCTAAACAGTTTTTTTTCTATGGAAGTGAATTAAGTCTAGCAGAAGTTTGGAAATCAGCAGAGGGATATTTCACCCAAAAATTTGATTCTGTCATGATTTTTCTTAGTATATTGGACATTTGAATAACATGCTGATTTTCTTTTCCAGCCATTTGCAATAAATAGAGACTGGAGCTTTCAAGCTTCTAAAAAGGACACATAAAATATCATATGAGTTTTATATTGTCTCTAAAGGCCAATTCACACTGCACAGATAAACAGCAACAGACACCTTGGAATATCTGAAAAGTGACTGGTCTGCGCTGTCTGATGGTGCAGTGTAAATTGGTCTTTAGCAGTCACTGTTTTCTTAGTAGACTTTCTTATCGGATTAGTGCTCAGAGTTTTGGAATGAGGTGGTTTGCTTAGAAATCCCTTCATGCCCCGCCAAACTTTCACTGGCTCTGTGAGTTTGATATCCAATGAAACCCTGAACAAGAGGCTCTTGTTCAGACTCACTGGAGTTAGTAAATAAAGCCAGAATCTGTTTTTTTGGATGAACTGTTCCTTCAGTTAATATCCATTGAGTAACTAGGACATTGTTTTCAGAGACTAAGTTAGCTGCAGTTGTTGTTGATCATCTGGTTAAAAATGGAACCATGAGACTAGCATTAGAAAATAACTAATTTTTTATTGTCTACATGTACCCGTATATTTATTTCCTGACGTTATGGAATAATTATAGAATACATGTCGTTATAGAAAAAATACATTTGTACAATGTTTAATTTTTACTTAATTTTTTTTTTTTCATTTTAAACTAATTTGAACTACATTTTACCTAAAAAAAAAAAAAAGAAGAAAAAAAACAAAAAACAGACATCTTAGCAAGTCTTTTTCTGCTCTACATTACATGACATCCAAATGCAGTTTGTTCACTTTTTCTGTTTTCTGTTCATTTATGATTTTTGTATCTAATTTCAATTCTTCTGTTTGTGTTATGCACTTTATTGATGGACGTCAGTATTCTGGAACAAATGGGTCATTCACTACCATCTTTCAACACACGTCTATTTGTCTGTTTATTAATATGTTAAAGTATTTATGCCTTCTTTCCATTTTTAGACCTTTTTCATAATTATTGGTGACTTTCCTAAATCCTAAAGGGATGTTGTATATGCTGAAGATTAATTTATTTAATACATTTTATAACAGATTTTCTGGATGAGAGTTTTATTAGTATTGATAATGAAAATTCATTGTATTAATAAATGCTTGCTAAATGGTTGACTGCTTTTTCAAGGTTTGATTTGTGGATGAATGGAATTTGTTTTCTTTAGTTTAGTATGTACTTGAAGCTTTTTTAAACATCTTTAATAGTGCATATCTTTAACAGCATTAATAGTGTAAAGCAGTAATGCTGGGAATGAACATTTATGGGCCAGAGCATTACATATATTCCTAAAGTAGTGAACCCTTTGTCTATAAATAGTGAAAAAAACACTTTTTGAGCTGTACTGTATCAATTTTTGCACAGTACAAGACACTGTTTAACAATGGTGGTTGTGCATGTGATGAACTGATTTGTAATTTATTCCTACTGTTTATCTCAAAACCTTGTGTTATTTATCTTAAAGTATAATCCATAACGGTTGATTTCATAAACACATGAGTGAATGATCTGTGCTTATTTTCACTACATAGATATCACTTACAACTTATCAACTTGTGTACTTTCCACTTTTACAATATAGTGTTTTTTTTAACATTTGTAAGATCATATGACTTATTCTGTCCATGTATTGTGTACATTACTTTCACAATGTTACTCTTGATTTATTTCACCTGTGCTTTTATTTATGATTCGCATGTTACTGAATGCTTTTAGTACTAGTGGTGCATACATTTTTTTCAGTCCATAAATCACAAAAACTTTTTTTTACAATCTTCTGGTGCTAATTGTAGACTTTTATGGGGGTTTTCATGGAGTAGTTGAGAGTTTGAGCTCTTAATGTAAATTGCAATACTCTCAGGGATGAAATGCGTGTCTTTTCCAGTTTGTTCAAAATTATATTTTTAAGATCAGCCAGGACAGATATCAATGGAAAAGTAATACCAAAATCATTCCAGAAACTGTTTTGTGATGGGTGTTTAAGTAGTAAGTCTATGCAAACAACTGATCTCAAATGTGAATAAATATCACTCATCAGGTCTGTACTCTGGTTTTATGCTCACTGTTTTTTCATGATCCATTGCACAGGGACTTCGTTAACAATAAATGTGTGTTTGTGAAAGACTTGTTTCTGTTTTTGTACCAAATAAATTTAAATGGCTGCTTCAGACAAAAACAAACTTAATTTATATTAATATAATTTTTCTTATATAAATGTATACAGTATATATATTTAAAAGAAAAATCTTAGACGGACTTTGGTTTTTGCATCTTAATTCATATATATGCCTTTAACAATTACAGTTACACTGCCCGCTTTTCTTCAGAAAAATCTTTCAGGTCCACAAATTATTTGGTTCTTCAGCATTTTTGTGTATTTGAACCCTTTCCAACAATGACTGTATGATTCTGAGGTCCATTTTTCACACTGAGGAACACTGAGGGTCTCATGCAACTATTACAGAAGGTTCAAACGCTTACTGATGCTTCAGAAGGAAACACAATGCATTAAGCTGGGGGTGCAAACTTTTGAACACAATGTAGATGTGTCCTTTTTTCTTATTTTGCCTAAATATCTTTTTTTTTTTCATTTAGTACTGCCCTTCCAAAGCTACTAGCATGTTTCCCAGAAAACAAAAGTTAAATTTACCCTGATCTTCAAATTCAAATAGTTTTCACCCCCTGGCTCTTAAAGCATCATGTTTCCGTCTGAATCACCAGTAAGCTTTTGAACCTTCTGTAATAGTTGCATATGAGTCCTTCAATTGTCCTCAGCGTGAAAAGATGGATCTCAAAATCATACAGTCATTGATGCAAAGGGTTCAAATACACAAAAATGCTGAAAAACCAAAGAATCTGTGGGACCTGAAGGATTTTTCAGAAAGAACAGCAGGCAGTTAAACTGTTCAGGACAAACAAGGGACTCATGAACAACTATCACTAAACAAAAAACAAAAAAAGCTATGAATCATTCAAGTAAAAACACAGTATTAAGAATCAAGTGTATGTAAACTTTTGAAAGGGGTCATTTTTATAAATTCAACTATCATTTTCACTTGTGGACTATGTAAATGTCTTTTATGTGAAATATCTTATTCAGGTCAGTACTAAATAAAAAAAAAAATCATGCAGATTTTGCAAGGTGTATGTAAACTTTTGACTTTTTTTGAGTATATAAAGCCCTTTTTGACACATCAAAGTGTTTCACTGAAAGGTCATCTAGCTCCTACTGTTTTGTAAGAGCTCTGGAGAAATCTGTAACCGGCAGCCTGAGGACGTTGTGCACATTCAGCATGTCTGTCTAGCTGAAAGCATTGGGCACTCATGAGACAAATCACAGTTCAGCCAGCATATCAATGTATTTGTCAGTTCTGCACATGGCACAACTAGGTGACACATTATATTTGATCAAGAGAAGTGGGACACTTTTATGAGAGTATATGGCAGTTCTACAGTCATTTTTGTATGGCTTTGTTATGTTCACTGGGAAGGAACTGTTGTATTGCAGAGCAAAGCAATAAAACAAGCGAAGCTTAGGTCAAGAATACATTACGAGCTGTTATATATTCACTTTCAGACTTGTTTATGCAGCCCAAGTTATTACGTTAAATCTTAACTCAATCATTATGAAAGTGTGTCAGGAAAAGCCTTACACAAACAATTCTACTTATTATTATACAATTATTATACAATTAGAATTATAGCTCTAATTTAGAAATGCACTTCTTGAATACACTTTGTGCCTCACAATCTTTATGAAAGAGGGAAAATAAATATCACATGATCACTGACTTTTGAGAAATGGGACAAAATATATATTTCCACTTCATTTTATTAAAATAGTGACATTACATTATCACTCACTACCCATAAAACCATCATCTGACCACATCACATTTATAAAAACTTTTTTTTAATGAGGTAGTATCCATAGAGTATCATGAAAATATATGTTTGTGAAAGCCTTTTAGTGTAATTTTATATTCTTTATTCATATGCACTCTTTGACATTTATAATTGCATAATTGTATGCCTTTTTGAATTATACTTAATGCTATTTCATAAAAATAAATGTTGGCTTTTTGATTTTCCTTTCAAGCACATTCAACTGACGTGATTTAGTTGTACTGTGTGCGGGTTTTGTGTTATACGTGTTTGAGTAAATTTCTCTGGTTCCTCACAGTTCTGCTCTGACATTTACTGCGAGCGGCAGAACATATGCATTGCCATTGGGAGTATTGCCTGACAATTACAGTTATATATACAGCAGAAAATGAGAGCTGTTAAAAGAGCTGATTATAGGGTGGAATCGGGAAAGAGCCATTTTTCTGCCCATGCCACAGGGACGAGCCAGGAGGCTTCCTCTGGGAGCTCCACAAACCGACACGGCAGAGGGATTATGGGATACTACAACGACTGAATACTCTGAAGATGTGTTAATAACCTAGCATTGTTAGCATAGTGAAGTGGATAAGTGTTCACACTTTTTGGGATCCAGCAGGGGGCATGAGAGAGTAGTAAAGTCTAGCATTCCCTTTCAAATCAAAAGGCTGCATCCAAAATTGTATAGTTCCCTGCTATATAGTTGATGAAAAAGATGTGAACAGGGTATTATGTCAAAATTCATAGTATTCATAAAAAATAGGCTAAAAGTCCCCAGGTGACCTACTATTTCCCGCGAGATTCTGAGGTGCGCATTTGATGAGCCCTTTACTATCCCATGAGTTTTGCCAAGTCTGCGGTTTTCCCCCATGGGAAAGACCCTAATTATGTCATATTTAGTACCTGGATTGCAAATTTTACTAGGTGAACCCCCCAAAAATGTGTAGGCTATTTTACCCACCGGCAGGGGCGTCGCTGGGAATCCTGGGCCCTGTGCACTGACTCACCTAGGGGGCCCCCTAAAAAAGGGGGAGGGGGGCCCTCGCCAGGCATTTACATTAGGTAACAACATTTATTGTGATCTTAAAATTATATTTAAAGGAAAATAAAATTTCCCTCCTCAGGGGCCCTCCCCCTACTTGGGGCCCTGGTAATTTAGTCCCCCTTTTCACCCAACTACGACGCCACTGCCCACCGGAATGCAATTCCCTGCTGGAAAAAAACTATAGGAACCAAACCATTACAGAAATTCTAAGGTTTCCACTACAAATACCATTACAAACCATAAACTTTTAAACTATTAAAACCATTAAAATGTTTTTCTTTAGTGTGTTTTGGGACATAATCCATTAGGATTTGGTGGTTTTAACAAGCCACCAATATAAGGCAACCAATTACCAGTAGAAACCCAGAGGGTCCATTACAAAACCAATACAAATCTCATTATAACCAGTAAAACCACTACAAATTTAGTTTGGAATGGTTGAACCATTAAAAATATATTTTTTGTTTTTGTTTCAGAAGGGTTTTTAACCCTCTGAAACGCGATTGGGCTAGGCTAGTTTTAGATAACGTTAGTATTAGGCAGGTTTTGTTGTGCAAACCTGGCAACCCTGTTGTGAATGGAAGTAAAGCGACACAACTGACGCTTATAGGCCACATGACAATGATCATATGGTGAATGAAGTAAGTTTGCATTATACTTCTCACATTCGTACTATCCATTTTTTTCCTGAACGCGGAAGTCTCGCCTGACTGGAAAGAGGCTTTACATCTCCAGTCTCTGGAGTTTCTAGTCAAATTATCGTGTTTTCCGAGCCAATAATGTAACGTTAAACATATGAAAGGGGTTTTAGCGCCATAGTTTACTCTCTTTAACGTCTTTTTGCACTTACTCACCTGTCACAGTTTAATAAATGGGAAGACACGAAGCAACACGAGGTTAGCTGTGATGAAAACAGAAGAGTGCACATGTCCAACATACAGCTCCCAACAGAGGCGAAGTTCGCGGGATTTTGTTCACAAAATGATAAGAGCACACATTATTTTATTATTTCACACACTGTATTTTAACTTAAGGACTTTAAGCCATGCTCGTTTTCTTTTGTCATTGTTTATGACAAACACGGGCAGATTTGCTGGTAGCCTACGCAAAAGCTCTTTACAGGAAATTATGGCTATTACTGTGGCAGCACAGAAAAACCCTGCTTACATTTTTATATGTAGTTATACTATAAAAAGTTTTAGTCTAATTAATTCTTTTTTTTTTTTTTTTACCCAGTTTTAACATGGATTTCTTTGGAGACCAGAACAGGAGAGCACCCAAATGGGAGTTGGAATCTATCATGGCGGCACTCATCAGTTACTCAGGAAAAAGGTAGATAAAACAGACTTCTTCAAGGGTCACATAACTTTTTCAATACATACTCAGAGTGTAAGTGATTTTGGATGCAGCCAATGAATGGCTGGTTCTAAAATTGTAGACTCATACCTGCATTCTTTGAATAGAGTGTTTTCACGAAGCTGCATCAAACGGCTATATTGGCGGCACTAAAGCGATGGTCCTGGAGTGCTGATGTCCTGCAGAGTTTAGCTCCAACCCTCAAATAGGGCACTATTTTAGCAGACAGGTATTTTTAGTGGTGTCCAAAACCATAGTGGATGTTTTTGAGTGCACGCATTCAATCCCACAATGCACCAAAAAAATGAATGAAATAGGAATGAAATTCAGTGGGCCTGTTTTACTCATGGCCCCAAAGGTCTGTGAGAAATTGGAAAGAAATCAGCCACTGCTGTCAATCAAATAGTTTGTTAAATATTTGAGAGGATATAAAAAACCTACTTTTAGGAACTAGTCCATTTTTTGCTCTGGAAAAAACACTGAAGTACAATTCTCTGGACTCTCTACGTCAATAATTATCAAAAAAATTGAAATTTACCCTTTGGGAAGCTATAATGGGGTCGTTTATACATTTAAGGAACCTGTCTGAATGTACCCAAAATCCTATAAGGCCTAAAGGAAAACTCAAAACTTGAAAATCTGAAACCTGGTGAGCCCATGTGCAACAGGTGATTTTAAACAAGCATGCAAAGTTCTAAGGATCTCGGACCACAGTTGGCACTATAACATTCACAAACGTTACAAAATATAATATTTCTATGGATGAACTGTATAAAGAAGGCTTGCTACATAATGCCTTTTTTCATATCTGCTTAAATGCCTTAAAACGCTTGAACCCCGGTAATCGCTGCTTACAGCTATATTTTTTTCTTTCTTTCTTTCTTCAGTGGAACACGAAGATATTTTGTAGAATGTTGGTAACCAAACAGTTTTCGTTCCCTTTGACTTATGTATTTTGACCATACAAGTCAATAGGAACAGTTTTGTGTTCTTCTCTTGTGTTCCACAGTAGAAAGTGATACAGGTTTGGGGCGACACAAGGGTGAGTAAATAATGACAGAATTTTCGTTTTTGAGTGGAATTTGGCTTTAAGTCACTGCTGCCATACTTGGCTTGTATCTTGAGAGTCAATACTTCCTAAAGAAATGCCATGAGACAATTTCTGCTCTCCAGATGTGACAGTTAGTAATCTGACAGTGAGGGATGACCTCAGTTTAGAATAGTATAAATGTGTGTCTCCACCTAGTGGTCATTGTTTTAAAATTCAAGCTTTATGAACAGCACTCCAGGGCAAGCAGAGATGTGCTGTGTTGAATGCACAATGAGTAGTTCAATTAAACAATATTTTTAAATTTTATGAAGAAATGTGCCACCACAATGCTAGGGTATTTGTTGGTGCATTGCTGTGCATTTACTAGGATCTTCTGGTTGGCTGATTGGGACTTCAAAACAAAGGATTTCCAAAAATGTACAGATTTTACCACCACCAGACATTTTGAGATATTTTGCGGAAAAAAGAAGAACTCACTCCCAGAAATACCTAAATACACAAGTGTAAAGAGAACAGTAAGTGGTCTTTCCTTTAGTCATGGTCTGTCGCCTCAAATGTGTCACTGCAACAATATGAAATGACATATTCTCTCCTGCAGGCCTCCAAAAGTCCTGTCTCATAACCCTGCTTCATCTCTGAACCTCACTCAGTGAAAGTTAATGGAAACAGCAGCAGTGGAGAGATTTCCCCTTTAACCATCTCTCAAGTGTGAAACTGTTCCCTCTAGGGTCCTGTAGGAACATGTTTTGTATAGGCTGGGCTTAAACTTTGGAAACGTCACACTCTGTCTCCCTCCACTGGCCTGCATAATTGAAAGTGCCTATGCATGAAGATATAGCCAAGATGGCATATCAATGGCAAATTATTTCAAGGGCAGATTTCTTCGAAAAGGGCTTTTCACTCTTAACACTTAATGTTAAAGGTGAAGTGTGCATTTTTTTGATTTTTGATTTAAACACCTTTTCCTATCGCAGTTTAATGGAAGAAATAACTTTAAAGAAGCCATTTATAAGCATCCTGCCCAGCCCAACAAATTAATGCTCATGAGTTTGAACCAGTTCTGTTTGTTCACGAATGGCAGATGAAAATATGGAAGCTTATTTCCACCATAGAATAAATAAAAGTCATTTTTTAAAATTGTATTTAATGTATGTATTTAATTAATATGTATACAATTCTAGGTTTAAATCTCACAATTAAATTTTTCTTGTCATTTTGAGAAAAAAGTGTGAATTACGAGATATATAGAAAGTCATATAGTCAATAGTGTTTCGTGTTTACACCAGAGAATAAAAATTAAAAAGGGAATATTTTCTTTTGTATCTTACAATTCTGAGTTTTTATATAATATAATATAAAATAATAATATAATATAATATAATATAATATAATATAATATAATATAATACATAAAAAATGTACTAATTATACCTTTTTAATGGAGAATGGCAACAGCAGTCCGAGTGTTTATATTTTTTTTATAATAAAATAATATAATATAACAATATAACACTATTTTTATTCTTGTGTCTAATTATACCTTTTTCATTGGGAATGGCAACAACAATCTGATCATTTTTATTTTTTATAATATAATAATTTGTATTATTTGATTTGTATTATTATTTGTAATATAATATAATATAATATAATATATTTTTTTGTGTGGCTAATTATTCCTTTCTCATAAAGAATGACAGCAGCAGTCCATGCAGTTTTATTTTTTGTAATATAATATAATTATAATATAATATAATATAATATAATATAATATAATATAAATTTTTTGTGACTAATTATAACTTTTCATGAAGAATAGCAACAGCAATCCAAGCATTTTTATTTTTTTGTAATATAATATAATATAATATAATATAATATAATATAATATAATATAATATAATATAATATAATATAATATAATATAATATATAAATATTTAATGTATATTATTACATTTGCAAATTTATAAATTATATCCCCCAAAAAATGTTAAATTGATTTTAATTTGGGTGCAACCAACTTTTTTTATTTTCATAAAATTTCTAAAATTACTATAAAATAAGTTTATATTTCACAATTCTGAGTTTATGTATCACAATGCAGACTTTTTTTTAATATATTTTTTATATATATACTGGAAAAAGTCAGAACTGTTATATATGACGTTTTCTTAGAAATGTGAGAGAAAACAGTCTGAATTATGAGATATAAACTCAAAATTGCAAAAAAAAAAAAAAGAGAGTCAGAATTAAGAGTTAAAAGTAGCAGTAGTTTCTTTTTTTAATTATTATTGTCATTTTTTTTTTAATTTTGTGATGGAAAAAAACTTCCATGTGAAGAAACAAGTTAGAAAAAAAACTTTTTGCAATTATATTTGGTGATGCTTATGGGGAATAACAATTTTAAGTGTTGCTTGACAAGGGCTTAGTACATCCTAAAGGTTCTAAAATAAATCAAAGGTAATAATTTATATGGAAACAACAAACAATGATGCCATCTGAAGCCAGGAAATTAATCCAGGAAGTTTCTTAACTGCAGTTTACACAGTCGCCAGACATCTAAAGGATATGATTTATTGTTATTGCCTCGTAATTTCCAGCTGTGATTTTATGATTCAGAATGATGGCGCTGTCACTTACACCACGAGAGGGCGGGGTCTTCTTAGCCCCTCCTCTGCTCTTTGGAGGGGTTGTGAGATCCAGTTGTGTTCTGCGCTGGTGCTGTACTGACCTCTCCCACGCAAAAATAAAAATCTCTACCGTACAGCTTTAAAACCCTCCATCCTTACCAAATGACTTATATCAATATTTTATTGGCGGGATCCTGTCACATCCCCCACCTGCCTTGGTTCACTCCTGCTGTTTCCTCTTCCTTTCAATTAACTTGCGATGTGCCCACCAGCCCAAACATATTACAATAACTACACTGAGTACAAACATTATTGTACAGTAACTCACAATATCAAAGGTCATTCAAGCCTGATAAAATTTAGGCCTTCATTATTATAGTCTCAGCTTCAGATGGCCTGTCCACGGACCATCCACAATCCATTCATGTTCAAGTGTCTGATGTATATTGCACCGAAAAATAGCAAGAGTTGCTAATCACTGCAGTGAGTTTTCCAATGGCATTAAAATTTTAAAAAATATTTTGTGTCTGAACAATACCAAGAATACTGACACTAAATATAATATAATATAATTGCTATTGTATATTGTTTTTTTTTTGTAATTGCTATTATATATTGTATTATTTTTTTTGTGACTAATTATACATTTTTAATGGAGAATAGCAAACAGTAGTCTGAGCCTTTCTTATAATATAATATAACATAATTATTATTATTATTATTATTATTATTATTATTATTATTTTAGTGACCTCTTTAATGGAGAATGGCAACAGCAGTATAAGCCTTTTTTATAGTATAATAGAATATCATTTGTAATATTTTTTATTTTTGTGACTAATTTTTCCTTTTATAATGGAAAATGGCAAAAAAGTCTGAACCTTTTTTAATATAATATAATATAATATAATATAATGTAATATAATATATAATATAATATAATATAATATAATAGGTATTGTATTTTTTTGACTAATCATACCTCTTTCATGGAGAATGGCAATAGCAGTCTGAGTCTTTTTATAATATAATATAATATAATATAATATAATAAATCAATATAATTTGTATTATTTTTATTATGTTATGTATTATGGCCTCTTTCATGAAGAATTACAGCAGCAGTCTGAGCATAATTTAATATAGTATAATATAATTAATATAATATAATCATTTGCATTATTATTTTTAAAAAATAATTAAATGGAGAATGGCAACAGCAGTCTGAGCCATTTTATATTATAATATAATATAATTTGTATTATATTTTTTATTTTTTGTATTGCTCAGACAGTCATCATCATTGCTTTAAGGACACTAGGAACCTGCTCTTGAGACCTTAATGTTTTAAGATGGGGATGATGCTATGCCTTCCAAGGCTACGTGTGCCCTCCTGACCAAGATAAAGCACCGTAGCCCTGTGTCTCAATTCATCTTAAGCCAGCACTGATAAGCTTAACTGTATGCAAACACTGAGTAAAGTGACACATTGCTTCTTTCAGGCTGTATTTACTGCATACTAACTAAACGGCTAGCAGAAACCCTGAGCAGAGACTGGAAAATAGATTGAACAAGCTACTCTTCAGAAGGCTGCCCTTTAGTTTAGCAGTTATACAAGTATGAAGATGCAGATGATCTCTCACATTTTTTTCCCTATGAATTAGCTGTCTTTGCATATTAATTTGGGATTGGAGAATATCTGTCTGTAAAGAAAAGGGCTGCAGGAAAAGGTCAGCCAGTCCCTTTTGTTTCTATAAACTAGAGATAAAATAAAAAATTATTTTATAATTGAAAGAAAAAACATATAAGGACTGATTAATGAATTTATATCTGCATTTGTGCAGATTGTAGATTCTGTGCCTTATAGCACAATGGCTTGCACTGATTCCCCCGTTTTAACCGTGACTTGAGGAATAATTATATTAATGATATTAACCATAATTAACAAGCAGTCATCTGATTAATTTAAACTGTGGTGAATCTCCACACTCTAATGTGTTCTTAAACGAACAGATACCATGCAGGAAAAAGGCAAATTTATGGCTGATGGAGTGGAATCCATCAAGATCAGGGAAATGTGTAATTAAAGCGAGGTTATGAGAGATGGACTCGAGTTCCCCTCCCTCGCTCCCCTTCCTTCCTCCTGCTGTCTTATTAATCTCCTCTGTCGGTCTGTTGTTCTGATTATGGATGTCATACAGCAATAAAGCGAGTCGAGATCAATAATCCTGAAATTAAAAAACGAAAGTGAATTTCCCCAGCAGGCCACACTGCTGCCGTTACGGTGCATGAACATTCACATCGAGCGAAGCGAAGCAAAATCCGCGTCTAAAGCTGATAATTACCTGCAGGCAGGTGGAACCCGGAGGCATCCTTAGTCAAAGCATGCATACTTGTATACATTTTAGTGGAACAAAATTATCAGAGCCATAACATTGCTCAAATGGTAGTGGTGAGGCTTTTGGTTTTTTATGATGTTGCTGATGTTTTGCACCTCTATTCTATTCTGTTCTATTCTATTCTATTCTATTCCAAGCTCATGAGACCCTGTGTTCTCATATGAGGACGGATATGAGATGCTCATATGGATGTCCTGTAAAGAGCACATTCAGAGCTACCAAATACTTTGAGTTCTTCGAGTTTTTCTTCGCCTTCTGCTTCTTCATCTTCCTCGACTTCTGCTTCTTCGACTTTGACTTTAGTTTTTTACTTCTGCTTCTTCGACTTTTTCTTCACCTTCTGCTTCTTCCAGTTTTTCTTTGCCTTCTGCTGCTTCATCTTCCTTGACTTCTGCTTCTTCAACCTTTTCTTCGATTTCATTTTTTTTCCTGACTTCTGCTTTTTTGACTTCTTCAAATTCTGCTTAGACTTTTTCTTCGCCCTCTTCTTCTCCATCTTCATCTTCCTTGACTTCTGCTTCTTTGACTTTATCTTCGACTTCTGCTTTTACTTCTTCGACTTCTGTTTCTTTGACTTATTCGACTTTTTCAAATTCTGCTGCTTAGACTTTTTTTGCCTTCTGCTTCAACTTCCTTGACTTCTGCTTCTTCAATATTTTCTTTGCCCTCTGCTTCCTCGACTTCTGCTTCTTCTAGGTTTTTTTAACTTCTGCTTCATTGACTTCTTCGACTTTTTTTTACTTCTGCTTCAACTTCTACTTTGACTTTTTCTTCAAATTCTTCTACCTTTTCTTCTACTTCAGCTTCTTTGACTTTTTTTGACTTCTGCTTCTTCAACTTCTTCAACTTCTGCTTCTTCATCTTCCTTGACTTCTGCTTCTTTATCTTCATCTTTCTTTGACTTCTGCTTCTTTGACTTTTTCTTCGACTTCTGCTTCTTTGACTTCTTTGACTTTTTTTACTTCTGCTTCTTCCAATTTTTCTTTGCCTTCTGCTTCTTCATCTTTCTTGACTTCTGCTGCTTCTACCTTTTCTTCGATTTCAATTCTGCTTCTGCTTTATTATCTTCCTTGACTTTTTTTTACTTCTGCTTCAACTTCATCAACTTCTTCAGATTCTGCTTTTTCAACTTCTTCAGATTCTGCTTCAAATTTTTCTTCGCCTTCTGCTTCTTCCTCTTCACCTTCCTTGACTTCTGCTTCTTTGACTTTTCTTTGACTTCTGCTTCTTTTTTCAACTTTTTTAATTTTGCTGCTTAGACTTTTTTTGCCTTCTGCTTCAACTTCCTTGACTTCTGCTTCTTTGACTTTTTGTTCTACTTCGGCTTCTTTGACTTCTTAGACTTCTGCTTTTTTGTCTTTTCCTTCGACTATGGCTTCTTCAACTTTGACTTTTTCTTCAAATTTTTCGACTTTTTCTTCTACTTCAGCTTCTTTGACTTTTTCGACTTTTTCACTGTAGAATGCAATATTATGTAGAGAGGATTCATGGGACCCTGGAGCACAAAACCAGTCATGAGGGTCAATTTTTAAAAATTTTGATTTATACATAATTAATTAATAAGCCTTCCTTTGTTACAATAGGATACTATTTGGCCAAGATGCAACTATTTGAAAATCTAGAGTCTGAGGGTGCATATCAAATGTTGATAAAATACCCTTTAAAGTTGTCCTAATAATTTTTGGCATAAAAGAAAAATCTATAATTTTTATTTTAATTTAATTATTGCTATCTAATGCTACAAATATACCTGTGCTACTTAATGTATGTGTTTATTATAAACATGCAATTTTTCACTTTACAAGGTGTTAATTGATGAACTGGATTATTTGTGGATTTTTGTGATGCTTAGCTGTTTGTGGCGCACACATTTACTGCAGATGATCCATTGGTGAGCAAGTGATGTAATGCTACATTTCTCCAAATCTGTTTCAATTAAGAATCAAACTCATCTACATCTTTGATGTCCTGAGGGTGAGTACATTTGCAGCAAATTTTCCCTTTTAGTTGAACTATTCCTTTAATACTCTAGGTAAGACTCTGTTATGGCTTTATTATTTTGATTCATTGTCCATAGACTAAAAGAAAAGCGAAATTTGAAGTTTGCAAATGTTTTCACATGTCTTATGGATGCATCATGCAAAAATGATTGTATCTCTAATCTATAATCAATTTCACTTTAATCCTGGGAAACAACAGAACATTTTCTGAATGCAAAACAGATTTCTAAAAGTACAATCAGTGCAATGTTTCATTTTTTTTTTGTCAATTGACCCTTCGCAAAAAGCTTGATTGACAGGCAGTCTGACTAATCATAATGCAGAATCCAGAAAATAAATCAGACAGGAGAGTAGATTAACTTTGGTGGACTTAAACTTAAAAAATAGTGTATCTTCCGCAGTTTAAATAAAATGCATTCTTATGTTCATTCATGTTTATTTCATTTTTTCAGGAAATAAGTAATGTAGATCGATTGAAGTGCCGCTTGATCTAATAAGGCAATACCATTATCTGTCATGACGCATTAAAGAGCCACAAAACGTTATTTATTGTTTGAATTTCTTCCAAAAATGACAACATTTTAAAGCTGAGAGCTTGTTTCATACCAGAAGTAGCCTGGATCTGCCTTGTTGTTCTGCAGTGTATTTTTCATTGCATGAGAACATGATGTGTAGTGTAAGAGTGGCATTGTTTGTCAGACATCGCAACAGTAACTAAGGAGAGTGGCTTTTTGCAAAGGGTCAATTGGAATAAAATGCATACTAGAAACAACATTTAACATGTAACATTAATTTTCGCCTCCCACAAGAGCAGTCTGCAATGCAAACTTGCACTGATCTAAAAAGGTCAGGAAAGGTCTTTGTAGACATTCTTGCTTTTCTACTCATCTTCTGTGAAAGACAGAGATTACAATGATTCATCAATGTCATGGATTCCCTCCTCCAGACTTCACATCCCGTGGTATACGTACAGATATCTAGCGTACTACTGCACCGCACTCCCCTTTCCCCGGAGATGGACTTCATCCCCCCGTTTCCTCTCCGAGACCTCTGTGAATCGATGGAAAATTAATTTGCAGGCATCAGTAGAGAGATGACACACTAGAAAGTTCTTTACCTCACACTGACAGCCCGCTTTGTCTAAACACAACAAGTTATGTTTGGTTTAGCCGAAGGCGGGTCCATCGGTACGAGTGGCCGTCAGTAATTGCACTGATTTATCTGTTCTCACCCGCCTGCTTGCTCTGGTCCCGCACGTGAGTGAGTTTTCCAACGTGCGCTATATGAAAAGAAAAACGTGTTATTTAGGCTAATTTTTTTCAGTCTTCTAATGCATTACAAAGGCAATGTACACAGCTAAATTCAGTTGTCAGTTCAACTTTTAGTCACCTTCTCCTGTTAACACACAGTTCAGTAATTTACAGGATTAACAATCGCATTCTACAATAAAATGAACTTCCGAAAAATGCAGGTAATGGCAACTGCATTAGAAAATTATACTCGGAACCAAACTGAACAACTAGTCAGAGTTGTTATGCAAGAAATTACAGAGAACAAGGTAGAAGTTCTTGACTTGATTAGTGTTGCCAAATCTTGCTATAAAAATTCCAGCAAATAAGAACAAGTCCATAATAAACTTAAATCCAAATGTGTTATCTTCGAAAAACAGTAAGACGCATAACAAAATATTGTGACCTGCATGACTTTATTAACCACTTCATTAACTCACCACTTTATTATTGTGTGCTTTGGGACAATAAAGCCCTACCTACACATGACCCTATATTAAACGCCTTAGAGAAAAGGTAAGTTTTTAACGCAGATTTAAAAACTGACAGGGTTTGAGCAGATCTGATATATATCGGAAGGCTATTCCATAACCTGGGACAGATTACCGCAAAAGTGCGATCACCTATATTTTTAAATCTAGTTCTGGGAATATAGAGTAACTCAGAATCCATTGATCTGAGTGATCTAGACTGTGTGGATGGATGTAATAGGTCGGCTAAGTAACGTGGAGCCTGATTCTGTAGGGACTTAAAAACAAATAGCAAAACCTTAAAATCAATTCTATATTTGACCGGTAACCAATGTAGTGAAATCAAAACTGGTGTAATATGTTCACATTTATGCTTCCCTTTGAGGAGTCAAGCTGCAGCATTTTGAACTAGCTGTAATCGTGCAACACATATCTGGGGGGCACCAATATAAAAAGAGTTACAATAATCTAGTCGTGACGTTACAAAAGTATGCATGACAATTTAAAAATTCTTAACAGACAAAAAAGGCTTAATAATAATAATTCGTTACATTTATATAGCGCTTTTCTAGACACTCAAAGCACTTTACAGTGTCAGGGGTATCTCCTCATCCACCACCAGTGTGCAGCATCCACCTGGATGATGCGACGGCAGCCATAGTGCGCCAGAACGCCCACCACACACCAGCTTACTGGTGGAGAGGAGACAGAGTGATGAAGCCAATGGGAATATGGGGATGATTCGGAGGCCATGATGGTCAGAGGGCAATGGGCAAATTTGGCCAGGATGCCGAGGTTACACCTCTACTCTTTTCGAAAGACATCCTGGGATTTTTAATGACCACAGAGAGTCAGGACCTCGGTTTAACGTCTCATCCGAAAGACGGTGCTTTTTGGCAGTATAGTGTCCCCGTCACTATACTGGGGTGCTAGGACCCACACAGACCACAGGGTGAGCACCCCCTGCTGGCCTCACTAGCACCTCTTCCGGCAGCAACCTAGTTTTCCCAGGAGGTCTCCCATCCAGGTACTGACCAGGCTCAACCCTGCTTAGCTTCAGTGGGCGACCAAGCTTGGGCTACAGGGTGATATGGCTTAACCTTTGCTAAAAGACGAAGATGGTAGAAGCAAGACTTCACCACAGCACATATCTGCTTGTCAAATTTAAGATTGTTATCAAGCAAAACCCCCAGATTCCGAACACAGTTGGTACTGTATGGTAACAAAGTATCAAAATCGAGGTCATGAATGTTACGATCATTTGAGCCAAACAAAATAATTTCAGTCTTGTTTTCATTAAGATATAAGAAATTACTACCGTACAAAAGTACAAGTACAAAAATTACAAACCTTAAAAAAAAAAATAAAAAAAATAAAAATAAAAAAGCAAACAAATAGTCAGATTGTATATATTATACTATTATTACAATATTTCAGTTTAAAGGAAAAGTTCACTTCCAGAATGAAAATTTCCTGATAATTTACTCAACCCCATGTCATCCAAGATGTTTATGTCCTTCTTTCTTCAGTTGAAAAAAGGTAAGGTTTTTGAGTAAAACTTTCCAGGATTTTTCTCCATATAGTGGACTTTAATGGTGGCCAAAGAAGGTTCAAATTGCAGTTTCAGTACAGCTTCAAAAGGACTCTACACGATCCCAGCTGAGAAATAAGGGTCTTATCTACCGGAATGATCTGTCATCTTCTATGAAAAACACAAATTTATATACCTTTTAACCACAAATGCTTGTCTTTCTCTAACTCGACCTCATGCATTATGTAATCATGCATGTGTGATGTAGGCAGAAGTACTGACCCAGTGTTTACAAAGAGAATGTGCAAAAAAAGTCATACGCTCTTTACAAAAACAACGATATTGGACGATTTTAAAGTTGAAAGAGAAAATACCCTACCATTTTGAACCAAAGCACACGGATAAAAAGCATTTAAATTTGTATTTTTTAAGAAAATGGCCAAACGTTTTGCTAGATAAGACCGTTATTCCTTGGCTGGGATCATGTAGAGCCCTTTGAAGCTGCTTTGACACAGCAGTTTGGACCTCTGAAGTCCATTACATGGAGAGAAATCCTGAAATGTTCTCCTCAAAAACATAATTTCTTTGCGAATGAAGAAATAAAGACATGAACATCTTGGATGACATGGGGGTTGAGTAAATTATCAGGAAATGTTAATTCTGGAAATTAACAACTTTAAACTAGAGTATTAAAAGTCCAGTATGTAATATTGACAGATAGTGCTTAAAATGGGTACTGTAGTCCAACTTCAAATTAAAGCCTAGACCTCCTGCCACCCGGTGACTTTAGGAAAACAGTGAACGTTAGCAATATTTATTTAAAGGGATAGTTCACCCAAAAATGAAAATTTGATGTTTATCTGCTTACCCCCAGGGCATCCAAGATGTAGGTGACTTTGTTTCTTCAGTAGAACACAAACAAAGATCTTTAACTCAAACCGTTGCAGTCTGTCAGTCATATAATGGCAGTCAATGGTTACCAAATCTTTAAGAGTAAAAAAAACATACACAGACCAAACCAAATTAAACCCTGCGGCTTGTGACGATACATTGAGGTCTTGAGACACAAAATGATCGGTCTGTGCAAAAAACTGAACAGTATTTATATCATTATTTACCTCTGATTCACCGCAATCTTCTACTCTCCTGAGCGCATTCAAAACAGCCGGTGTGTGACGCGTCAACGTAATCTTCCATAGTAGATGCACAGGTGGAAGCAATCTGTATACCTCAACATTACACTTTGTGGAAATTTTATAGGTGGCACTATCGAGCCATTTTGCCACACTCACAAATTTTCACCATTTCTGGTGTGTGTGCAAAGTTTAATGAGTTTTCAAGCAAATGCGATTCATTTTCGAGAGGAAGAAGAATCTGCACAAATTCAACAGGGTCCTTGCACCATTGATGCTCAGGCCCTAAATATTGTTTCTCTTGCATGTCCTCAAATTGGTTGACCAAAACAAAAACAGGCATTCTGACACGGAATGCACATTTTCAAAGTAGAATAACTGGCTGTAGCGTTGTTTTTCAGGAAACAAGTATATGAACTTAGCGTGTTTCCTAAATATCTGCAAATCATTCTGGTGTTTTTATGCATTGGAACAGCCAAAAAATTACATACAGCACCTTTAATATAGGAGAAATGACACATCACCTTTAGGGCATTTGACACTCGTTTATCTGTGATTCTGATGTGCTGAGACATCTGGAACATTCTATTCGTCACCAGCTTGTCTGTGCCATGACTGTGGGAATCACTCTTTGATTTCTCTTATTGATTTGACAGATCCTCAGGCCATGAAGCTCTGGCTTGGAGAGCAGAGGCAGAGTGATGGCCTTGTGTGTTTTATTTGCTCAACAAGCAGGATTTCAGGCAATAAAGTGAATGCAACAAACGGCGAGACAAATAATTAGGAAAGTTTGGAAGCTTGTAGGCCAATGGCAGAAAACTTTCTCCATCCATTTATCAAGCGCATGATGGTATAGCACTACCGTGATAGATACAGTGTTCAATGGAGCAGATATCCCTCCTGAAATAAAGTATTTGTCATAGGCTGTTTTTTCAGATTTAGAAATAACTAACGGAACACACAGAAGAGGCTGCCATTTTTAGCTCCAGGAGATCAAACATGCGGCTGTTCTTGTTTTGTAGGGACCTTTAAAGGGATAGTTCACTCAAAAATGAAAATTCTGTCATTAATTACTCACCCTCATGTTGTTCCAAACCTGAGACCTTCGTTCATCTCTGAAACACAAATGAAGATATTTTTGATGCAGTCTGAAAGCTTTTTGACCCTGCATAGACAGCAACGCGACATTGATCAAATACTCCATGGGTTTAACCATAATTTAATGAAGCTACGAGAATACTTTTTTAGCGTAAAGAAAAATACTACTTTGAACTAAAGTCACTACTTACTACTTTTGCAGTGCTGACATATATTAAAATAATGCACAGCGGGGAAGTGTGTGTTGTTTGAGTGTAGCTCAATGAGAGAGCTCATTCAAAACTGTATATTCCCCTTATTTCCTGTGATCAGCTATAAAGAACAAACACTATTAACTCCCGATCAATATAGGGGACATCACCTCTGTTATCACACAGCAAAGTAGATTTATGCTCCATGCCATCGGAAAATAAATCACATATTCATACTTTAAATTAAAACAGTGAATGATGGTGTTTAGATAGAGAGAGTGAAAAAATGGGCATACAAACAGATTAAATATTAGTGCAATAGACAGGGATGAGTATTAAATACAAGTCTAATCCCATTTCTGGAGTTTTTTTCTTTTAGCAATTAAAGGGCATTTCTCATATCAGAGGAGGATCCAGTTTAGAGTGTTTTACTTGCTGGAGTCCTATAAAATAAGAATCTAATCAGTGCTTTACATTTAGTAGACTAAAGGGCAAGCAAGGTGAGCCAAATACTTAAAGGGGTAGTTCACCATAAAATGAAAGTCCTGTCATCATTTACACATCCTCGTGTCATTGCAAACCCATATGACTTTCTGTCTTTCTTTAAACATTGTGTAAGATCATTTTTTAAAGAAAATCCTGGCAACCCTTTACTGATAAAAAGCACTATAAAAGTATCATAAAAATGTCCATGTGACTTGTACTATATATCAAGTCTTATGGAGATATATAGAAAGTCAGTGAGTTAGAATCATCATATAGTATGTGACTCTTGACTGCAAACCAGTCTTAAGTAGCACAGGTCTATCTGTGGCAATAGCCAAAAATACATTGTATGGGTCAAAATGAAAAGAAAAAAAAAATTAAAATCGGGATATAAAGTAAAGATCATGTTCCATAGTAATATGCACTGCTAGGACCTTCATTTGGACAAGTTTAAATGTGATTTTCGCAGTATCTTGATTGATTTGCATCCTCAGATTCCAGATTTTCAAGTAGATTTTTCACTTTCAGAAAAATTTGACCCACATGACTGGTTTTGTGGTTCAGGGTCACATATGGTAAAAAAAAAAAAAAGCAACACAATGTACTTAAATCACTAAAATCACCTTATGAAAATCAACAGCATCTCATCCGAACAAAACAAATGCATTAATTGCTTTAACAGATAATTTAGTTGCAGCTTACAGTGCACTAATTAACTCAAAGTGCTTTGTCACATTTCCTGGTTTCAGCCCAGCAGGACTCATTTTGCCAGTGATTCTTAATAGGATCTGTATAGATTAGGCAAGTAATGCCATGCGTTGCGGGAGCCAATGATGATGGTGCATTTGGGGAGAGCAGGAGACACATGATGGCATCCATCAGCTGTTTGGTGCACTGAAAGCCCATGAGAATCTGCCAAGGACATTGTATTGTGCTGTCAGAGCAAGGTGATGCATGGATTTGCTAAAAAGCTGAAACAAATTCTAGATCCAAGCAGGTGCTTTTCTCTTCTCAAATCTCAAATTCATGTAAACCTACAGAGAGCAAATCATAATGGAGGAGAAAAATTACAACTGTAGTAAAAGACACTTTACACCACAAAGTAGCCCTACTTGCTTAGCAAAATCAAGGTCAAATGGGACATGTGAGGTAGTGGCGATGGCATGCTAACTTTGCATTTCATTGGCGATGGGATCACATCAGGTGTCTTCAAAAAGGTAATTGGCTTCGTTC
>NC_133362.1:12881761-13071235 GCF_049309525.1 Garra rufa
ATATATATATATATATATATATATATATATATATATATATAAACTGTTATAATTATAGAACACTTTGGAATACAGACCTAAAGAAGACGATCACCAGATTATTGCAGAAGTGGGATTATTTAAAATTGTAAATTTCTAAATTTCTAAATGTAAATTTTCTAAAAGTTCTACATTTGAAATTGAAATAAAAAAATTGAGGTTACTAGTGATAATTATTGATTTTTGATCATTTATGATGATTGCTAAAATATGTGATAGGGTGGGACGGTGACAGTTAAATTTTAAAGTCATAATTTAGTTTTTCATGTTACATTATCTCTCTGGCCCTTAGCGTTAAACACCCTTTAAGGTTTCTATATCCTCTTTTGAAAAGCTCATTGAATTATACTTATATTTAATTTTACTTACAGCTTACTAAATTTTTAATAGGATGTTACTTAAACAATTTGAGTTGAGAATACATAAATAATCTTTTTTTGCCATTAATTGAAACTGTAAAGTGGATTTAGTTCCCATTATGTTTTGCGTTGAACTTTATGTGAAAAGTAAATGTTAAAAAACTGGGATAAAATGTTATTTTACACATTTTAAGCTATAGACAAAAGTGATTTGTGTTTAATATTATGTTTTATTGGGATTGAAAACAACTGAAAACAATTTCTGTTACTTTGTAGTTTTATGGGTTACAAATTTGGTGAAGAGTGGAGCTTGTATGTATGTTGAAGACTGGTATGTGTTTGCTTGATTGATGTTTTGTTGTTTAATGCAAAACTCTTATTACTTTACAAATGCCAATGGAATGATCTCTTTATTTTGTCACACTTTCTAGTTGTTCCAGTAAGAGGGAAAAAGAGTTTAAGCATAAAAACAATAAGTGTAATACTGCTTTATATTGTTGTTGTTTTTCCCAAAAAAAGAAATATATATATTACAAAGTTTTCTGTTTAATTTCATTGCATTTTTGTCTTTCTAAACAAAACAATAAATATCATACATTTTCCCAGTTTACAGAAGACACCCACTAAAATGTCATTCAGTGTAACAATCTTGTAAGGCATATTTACAACGAAAACCAATTTCTGACATATTAAAAGACAAATTACTTTCACCCCAAATACTGATTAGTTATAATTATACATTTTTAAAATTTGCCACTATCGTAGGTTTGGCCCATTTTTCAGTAAGAATTGTTTACTCATTTAAAACACAATTAATTTAATATGCTCCCGTATTCTTTTATATATTTTAATAGGTACAAGTCATTACTTTGTACATTGTCCATTGTCATTAAGTGTAAGAATATTGTTACACTTAATGACAGTGTAACATTATTTCAACCAAATTTTGACATTTTAATCTCCAAAAATGATTTGAAACGTTAAAAGTAGACACTTACATTTAATGTGCTTATGGACATAAATCACCTTTGTAAATTTCTTTCGACGTGGACATCTTAACGTCTTTGACCAAAGAACAGCTGCATTTATCTAGCATGCTAAGAACATGTGCTTGTTAGCATGAAATGTGCCATGCAAACTGTTAAGATTAAACAGAAATGATTGTGCAAAATATAGGATAAGAGTGAAAAAAACTGTCAGAGGAACAAAATACGTTTGTGGTTGACCAAACTGAAGATTCCCAGGGCAAGAATTTTGACAACATTCATGTTTGTTCTTATCATTTCAAGTCAGGTAGGTGAAATATTAGGCTAATATCTTAATACTACTCATATATATCTTTACCACCTATTAACTGTAGTTTGTCAAAATATTACACCCTTTCCTGCTTACTAAGTCTTTCTCTATATGATTTAACAGCTTCCACACATTTTCACTATGGTTTAGAATGCATAAATTAGCAGAACAACATATTCAGTAGAACATTAACCATTAATTCTGTTGTTTACATCCGAGTATCTCCAATAGTGCCGCGCATCTGTTACTGACCAAACCGTGACATAAGTGCAAACCCTCTATACAGTAGCTGTCCTTGTGTCCTCTTCATGGTCTGTACAAGTAAGCTACTAAGATCATTTTAATACAAATACATTTTTAATGCTCATATATTATTTATTAAGTAAGAGGGAAAAAGTACATTTAGTCAGTGGTTATCACAGAATATCACCACTTTAGTGTGAAACAAATCCCCTCTGCTTTGCATTGAGGTATATTTTGTAATAATGACTGTACTACTGCAATGGCATTTAATTCAAACACATAATATCTGTCTTTTTTCCTTTTTACATTACACTGATTAGGCAGACCATTTTTTCAGGAATATCTTAATATTTCATGTTTCTAACATCAGAAATCCAGGGAGCTTTTAAGGCTTGGTGTCGATAATGAACTTTTTTGGGACCAAGGAGGAAGTTTTGAGATCTAGGGTGCAGTATGGGTTTGTAGTAAAATGCTTTTATCTCAAAACATCAAGCAACGTGTGATTACTTTTGATGTGACCTCATTTTAAGGTGTATTTCTATCTTAGTTTAAATGTGAGCTTGAGGTTTCTGTGTTGCTGTGAGAGGTGTTGCTAATGAACATTTGTTAAACCAGTGGGGGGAAAAAAAGATTGGGGAAAATGGACTTTTGCCAACGTCCAAGACAGTAGATGAGCCATCACTTTACTATAAATGGCATGGATCCATAAAATGTTCTCATAAAATGGTTATATGATCAGATTGGCAATCATTGCTTTAATTAAAAAGCTCTCTTTTTGAAGAATAGGGTTGAATGCACATAATGCAAGATGGATTTCTCAAAGTAACTGATTAAGTCATTCGTTTTCTTTATGTGTAGGCTATTAGTTATTCAAATCGAAGTGATTTTGAATATCAAAAGTATTCAAAATCATGAAAATAAGTTGAAAGTGCGTTAGACCCTTGCTTATGAATTATTAAGTAGGAAGCCTCAGGTAAGCGTCACTCAGCAACCATAGCTCCGCCCTCCGACGCAGGCATTGGCCGTCTCTCTTAAATATTCACCGTAGGGGCTTGTAATTGGATGGATCCTACACAGCTGATTTCATAAAGCAAATTCTTGGGAAGTTGTGTAAAATCACTAAGAGACATACTCAAGGTCCACAGGGAATCTCTTAATCTATGAGGAGGGAAGTCATTTATGAGCGACGCAGGACTTTCATTCATGTAAGTACCGGTGCTTTTCTATTTGCCGCAGCGTCTTTGAAGTTAAAGCGGCTTCTTTGATCTGATCTGATCTTTCACTGCGCATCTAATTAAATGTTCTCAGTCGATCAGATGAGACGAAACAACTGTTTTGATAAATATTCCGGAGATCACAAGAGAATACTCGGCTTTCAGGTCCATTTGCTCTTTCATGTTTTTCTTTATTTACTTCTGTGTTCACTTGATCTGCTCATCAGATTTTAAGACTCTTTAAACAAACACGAAACGTCACAAGAATGTTTTTGATTCTTTTTTTCAGTGTAGTTTTTTGCTTTGCATGCGTGCTTTAATAATAATAATAATAATTAATATTGTTGTTATTATTATTATCATGATCATCATCATCATCATCATCATCACTATTATTGTTATTAGTGCTAGTAGTAGTATTGTTGTTACTATTATTAGTTTATTTATTTTTTCAACCATATTTTGAAACTTTATTCAGTTCATAAGAAGAAAACCTCCATCACCTTCATTTAGATTTTTCTTACCTCTTAAGATGAGGAGCTGTATTATTTTCTCTAAGTTTACTTTAAAGCAGTGTCTTGTTGTAAGATGAGAGATGTTCGAGGGACTGAGTGTGCTGGTGTTTGTCGCAGTCCGATCAGAGACCAGAAATGCATGAATACACTCTCAAGATGAGAGTAAGTATTATTTACGAGGTGAAGGTCACATGCAAAGAGAGTTTACGGTTTAGTATTACACACCGTAAATTTATATATATGATATAATTTAAGTAATAAAGGAACATTCCAAACTTTGATTTAATAGTTGCATGAAGCATACAGGGCGAAATGTCCATGTGAGATCATAATGCATATCATCTCTGTTGTAACTGCAGTAACTGTGTTGTGTGATGATAGCTGCAGTGAGATGAAGCTGATGGCATCATTTCTAGTCAAACTGCCTTCTCGAGATGCAGAGCTGCTGCAAGGACAGATTCACCTCTTCTTGTGGTTCCTCTGCGTGTCTGTGTCTGGATTTATGACCCCGTAGCTGTGAAGACTTTTTTTAGTTTGGAGCACGTCCAGCTCTCACCTCATCCGAGAAGCTTTTACATCATCGCATTACGATGACAGATGACAGTACACACGGTACTCTCCGAACAGTGGTGTTCCACTGCCCTTATGCAGCCGTTTGGAGTGTTATAGCTATAAACGCTAAATAAATTACAATAAAATGACATGTTTACTCTGCTTTTACTGTTTTTGGCCCGGCTGTTTTGCACTGAGTTATAAATATGAAAGGTGTAATGCTAGTAATACAGCACAGGATAGAACAAAGTGACAACCTCTGCTTAGGCCTTTAATCAGACTGGCTATGTACATTCTGTCATCAACACTCAAATTATCACTGTGCTTAAACCTTTGGTCCAGTAATATGACTAATACAATGCTTATTTGAGTGCTTTGATTACACTTTCATCTCAAACAGAGAAGCATATATTAAGACAACCTTAATCTAAATTAATTACATGGCTTTGATGTTAGAGTTCAATGGGTTGATTAGTGGAGCAGAGTCATGCATATTTCTCAAATCGTTACTGCAAACACATACACTCATCTCTCTCCACTTGAGCATGTCATCTCTGTTTCTTTGACATGCATACACTGAGCATATGCCGTTGTTTGTATTCAGATTTGGCTGTCGATGTTTTTATCATTCATCAGCTGGAACAAATTGTTTTGAAAGTGATTCCAGTAATATCTTTAATTTGTGCCATTATTGTTATAGTTGTGGATGGACTCTTTTATTATTTTAGATGTAGAACTATAAAACCAGTCATAAGGGTTGATTTTGTGAAACTGAGATTTATACGTAATCTCAAAGCTGAATAAACAAGCTTTCCATTGGTGTACGGTTTGTTAGGACAATATTTGGCTGAGATACAACTATTTGAAAATCTGGAATCTCAGGGGGCAAAAAAATCAAAGTATTGAGAAAATTCCCTTTAAAGTTGTCCAAATTAAGTTTTTAGCAATGCATCTTACTAATCAAAAATTAAGCAGTAGGAAATTTACAATACATCTTCATGGGACATGATCTTAATATCCCAATTTTTTTTGGCAAAAGAAAAATCGATAAATTTGACCCATACAATGTATTTTTGGATATTGCTACAAATATAACCGTGCTATTTAAGACTTACATACATAAGGATTACATATCATTATCATATAGTTATTGTCCTTGGTGAGAATGGGCATTTGTTAAAATTGAACCCAACGTATTGTGTTCAAATGAAGGATTTTTTTGTATTGAATGTTCACAGGTGTTTTACCTGTATTTTGAATTCCATTGCATTTAGTTGTGTTTTAGGGTTAAAATAATGTCCTGCAGATAAATACCAGTACATTTTCTGTTTTTGCTATTGTCATTATTTACTCAACTTATGTTATTTCAAATCTGACTTTCCTATGTGGAACACCAAAGGAGATCTTTAGCAAAATGTCCGAGCTGTTCTGTTCCATTGAAATTGAATTTGAATTAAAATTGAATGACTATCAAGCTCCAAAATGACTAAAAGCCCCATAAAAGTAGGTGATACACATTTTTCAAGTCCTCTGAAACCGTAGAGGTGTGTAATGAACAGACTAAAATTTAAGTTGTTTTCACAACCCTGGACCACAAAACCAGTCAAGTCAATTTTTTAAAATTGAGATTTATACAAAAAGCCGAATGAATATGCTTTCCATTGATATGTGGTTAGTTAGGATAGGACAATATTTGAAAATCTGGAATGTGAGGGTGCAAAAAAAATTTAATATTGAGAAAATCACCATTAAAGTTCTTAGCAATGCATATTACTAATCAAAAATTAATTTTTGATATATTTACGGTATGAAATTTCCAAAATATCTTTATGGAACATGACTTTACTTAATATGCTAATGATTTTTGGCATAAAAGAAAAATTAATAATTTTGACCCATTCAATGTATTTTTGGCTATTTCTACAAATATACCCGTGCTACTTAAAGGGATGGTTCGGAGTAGAATTGACTTCATTGCTATGCACTCCGAAGCCCATCTAAATACCCCATCCAAAGTTTTTTTTACCTTAGTCAAACATTTATGGAGATATTAGAGTTTTTCGAATTGCTTGTTACATGAGTGAATGGTACATGTGATGTATCTCGTAAATTGCACCACTAAACGTGCAAGTAATCTTACCAAACTTGTACAGTAGTGTAAATAGGTTATGTACTCACAAAACGCTGCATCAGAACATTTGTAAGTCCACCATGAGTGTTTTAAAAACACGATTTACCCGAGAACTACTAGTCTCAAAAACTACAAGTCGACGTCACTTCCCTGGTTTGAAAAAAGCAGGTAAAAGTCCTCCTACTACATCTGTGTGCATGTCAACTTGTAGGAGGACTTTTACATGCTTCTTTCAAACCAGTGAAAGTGTAGTTTTTGTGACTAGTAGGGATCGGCTAAAACGTGTTTTTAAAACACTCATGGTGGACTTACAAATGTTCTGATGCAGCGTTTTGTGAGTACATAACCTATTTACACTACTGTACAAGTTTGGTAAGATTACTTGCACGTTTAGTGGTGCAATTTACGAGATACATCACATGTACCATTCACTCATGTAACAAGCAATTCGAAAAACTCTAATATCTCCATAAATGTTTGACTAAGGTAAAAAAAAAACTTCGGATTAGGTATTTACATGGGCTTCGGAGTGCATAGCAATGAAGTCAATTCTACTCCGAACCATCCCTTTAAGACTGGATTTGTGGTCCAGGATCACATATGTTCTAGAGATGCGACAAAAAATCGATGCATCACGATTAGTGGATCGATTCGGAGATTTTACGAATGCGTCGCGGTTATCTTTGGAATCATTTTTAAGCTTAGTTTTAAACAGCAGATGGGAATTGGAAGCAAGCAGAGTAAGGCGGTTTCTAAAGCATGCAAATAAGTTGAATCATTTCTCAAATTGCAATGCATGATTTATTTTCCCAGAGTTTTTACTAATCCTCATCAGTTGGCCATACTGGCGGCACTGAATGTAAACAATGCCACTGAACTGAACAAAACTAGCATATTTAGTTGATTAATGCTGCTGAAAATGGCCAGTTATTGTCATATTAAGTGCTGTATTAATCAGCCACGCCGGGGAAAACATTTTGGATACTATAGATTGCCAAAAGATATAAAAAATCAAGAAAAAGAGTACAAAAAACTGTCTGAGGAACAAAATGCGTTTGTGGTTGGCCAAACTGAACCAGGATTTCCAGGGCAAGAATCTTGACAACATTTGTGTTTTCATCGTTTCCGATCAGGTAGGTGAAATATTAGGCTAATATCTGAATTAATACTGCTTGTATGTATCTTTACCACCTATTAACTTTAGTTTGTCAAAATATTGTCTCCTTTCCTGCTTTACTAAGCCCTTCTCTATATGATTTAGCGGCTTCCGCACTTTTTTTCCATGGTTTAGACAGCATAAATTAGCAGAACAATGTATTCAGTAAGACATTAACTGTGCAATCCATGCTGTTGTTTACATCCGAGTATCGCCAATATGGTCGAGCATCCAGGTAACTGACCAAATCATGACCTAAGTGCAAACCCTCTTTTATGCAAAGAACATTATAGGAATGTTACTTTTGAATGTTCTTTAAACCAGTGGTTCTCAATCCTAGTCCTGGAGGACCCCTGTTCTGCACAGGCCCCGTTTACACGAAGGGAAGACGCAGATATTTCCCTGCGGTTTGACATCTCATTTACACGAAAACCACGTTTTTATCGCAGAAAACGATTATTTCTAAAAACTCCGGCCAAAGTGGATGAATTTGAAAACGCTGTTTTCACGTTGTAGTGTGGACTGTGAAAACGGAGGCTTTTGAAAACGATGACGCACATTTATAGTCATGTGACGCATATTGTACCAATAGATATCTATGTTTACAGCAGTAATTGTGCCTGTGCTATTCACTGTCACACTGCTGCTAAAGAGATTTACCTTGTACACTCTTCAAATTACAGTCCTAAAATGATGACAGAAAATTTACTCACAGTTGCTGTCCTGCAAAACATGACGACAACTGCTTTTCAGATAAAATATGAATGAGCGCGATATAGACGCGTCAGTGGATGATGAGATATTTCCGTAAATTATCCCGCCAGAAGAATTGTGTAAAAACTTATTAGTCTGTATAATTTTGGAGGCTTTACGCATGCGCAGTAAGGCGAATTTGATGTTTTCCTTCATTTCAGTGTGGATGAGAAACTTTTGGAAAACGCTTGGAAAAGCTAGTGTGGACGGAGAGCGTTTTAAAATGAAAACTCAGTTTTCAAATGTATCCGGATTAATGTAAACGTAGCCACATTTTGCATGTCTCCCTTATTTAACCTGATTGAGATCTTCAGCTTGTTAGTTCAGTTCATGGATCTCTCTCCTAATGAGCTGATGATGTCAATCAGGTGTGTTAAACAAGGGAGAAAATGTGCAGAGCAGGGGTCCCCCAGGACCAGGATTGAGAACCACTGCTCTAAACTATCTTAGACCAATATCCAACTAAAATCTATCAGAAAAACATTTAATAAACGATGTAGAATGTTTGTGTACTAACATTTTGAGTACAGTATACAAGACACAATACATGTAAATGAACATTCTAACAACTTGTAGAATGTTCAGAAGTTTAAGAGAACCTTTCAAGAACATTCTGAGAACAATCCCTGCTGGCTGGGAAACCAGCTTGGATATTCTGCTGTAAATACTTCTATGTTCCACTAAAGGGTTGGTAAATAATGACAGATTTTTTACTTTTGGATGGACTTTTACATTTAGGACTATAGACCTTTTTCCTGAGTAAAGATGAGCGCCGCCATTACGAATTCTAACGTCAGATTGAATGCTTTTCTGTTCCGGTTTCCATAGGAACCCATTCAAATATCGTCCATCTGTTTTTAATGTAGCTAACGTCCACTGCTTCGTGTCATCTACACACTCATTAAAGTGAGGCACTGACAAATGACGGTCATTGCGACATTGCCAAGTGATGGCGCTATGGAGCCATGTGCTTTTTAAATAACATTTTAATAGGTTTAACATTAGTTGATTAGCTCGGAATATACCCTAATTTGACTAGAAACAATGCAGACCGGAAATGCAAAGCATTCTTTCGGTTAAAAGTCGGACTTACTTCCGTGTTCAGGAAAAACGTCTATAAGGCCTTGTTATCTACGACTGCGTCTCCATTTACCACACATGGTATTTGCTATGCTAAATGGTGAATAAATTTGTTAAACAAATTTGCAAGTCAGTTCTACTTTCACTTAATTAATTCGATTTAATCATAGATAGACAGATAGATAGACAGACGGATACTTAAATGAATAGATGATCAGACGGACAGATAAGTCGATAGAAAGATCATGCCCTCATGCTCTTTGTCACATATGGATTTTGCCATCTTAAATGTCTGTCTCATGTGCAGTGAAATGGCTTCTACTCTCAGATCTTAATTTGGTCCATTCTGACCTGTCACATGTCTGCAGTCTCTGTATTTATGTCTCTGTGCTGTGAGTGTAATGCTGGGACGGTAATTGCCTCTTACCACTGTAGAAAGCCGTTCAGTCTCCTAAAACTCAATGAAAGTGGAATATCTCCACTGTGTGGCTCAGTTCAGGATGTTTTACAGTTCCTCTCACTTGAGTGAGTCATAACCTCCTTGCAAGAGTTTTTCACAGATCGGGAAGTGAGCATGACAGTGATCTTGTCATAGTTTCAATACAACAAGTGTGTTTTCTAAAAAAAAAAAACTTGCTGAATTTTACAGATGACAATGTCAACTTGGATTTTACTGCTCACTGTGAGTGTGTCTGTCCTGGGATCGTCCTGGAGTCAGCGAACTGAACCCATGTTTGCCTCAGTTACTCGGAGTGTTTTCCCGCCTGACTATGAGAATAACCCTACGCAGCTCAACTACGGCGTAGCTGTGACTGATGTGGATGGAGACGGAGATCTGGAGATGTTTGTGTCAGGGTGAGTGTGCATGTCTTCAGATCACACGCATTGCTTTCAGCAGAATAATGAAGATATGAAGCGTTTACGACATTATGCTTCTCTAGAGAAAATAGTTTATCAGTGTCTAGAAGTTGCTGGTTGAGTGAACTTACATTTTTGCGACATTGACACGGAACAGATACACTGGCCAAGAACATTACCTCAGTTTGTGGATTGAAAGCGATATTTTCTAGGAGAAACAGAAATGTCAAAACAATTAATTGGGATTATTTGTAAACCATTTGTGAAATGATTTGGATCTTGGTGAATTTGTGTTGCTGAAAAGATGTAATTGGAGAGCTCAATGTTTTGTTTGAGTTGTGCTCAAGAATGAAATTAAGTGCAACTGACAGAATCGTATCTCTAGGGAAACTAGAATCTGTTTTTCCTTCTATTAAATGACAGCCGAGGTGGAATTGTGGGATTGCAGGTCAGTGAAATACACCAACAAAGATGTGTCTTGTAGGAAACTGGAGACAAATAAATAGAATATGGTTATACATTAATCCTTCAGGGCATGTTTTTGTTTGAGTTGAGTTTTCAGGGAGTATATCTTGAATTAAATTTATTTCTCCTACCCCACTGGCTTTGTTTTTCTTGTTTTAAGCATTTTTAAAGCATAAATCTCTCAACAATCATGCCAAAAATATATATATATACTTTTTGAAAGGACAAGGTCCTTGCAGAACAAGGTATACCGATTATGGATTTTTAGCTGTGGCCTATTTGTTGATTTGTTTAAAATATGACCATGGACTACAAAACCAGTTATATAGGTCAATTTTTGAGATTCATATGAATACATATATACATAAATTAATAAATAATATTTCCATTGATGTTGGTTTGTTAGGATAGGACAATATTTGGATGAGATACAACTATTGGAAAATCTGGAATCTGAGGGTGCAAAAACATTTAAATATAGAGAAAATCGCCTTTAAAGTTGTCCAAATGAAGTGTGATATATTTACGGTAGGAATTTATAAAGTATCTTCATGGAACATGATCTTTACTTAATATCCTAATGATTTTTGGTGATAATTTTGACCTATACAATGTATTTTTGGCTATTGCTACAAATATACCCGTGCTACTTAAGACTGGTTTTGTGGTCCAGGCTCACATATATAACTTATATGAATGCTCTACATTTTTTTCTCTTTAGTTACAATGGCCCAAATCTGGTGTTGAAGTATGACAAGTTTAAGAAGAGGCTTGTTAACATTGCTGTTGACAACCGCAGTTCTCCATATTATGCGCTCAGAGATCGACAGGGCAATGCCATCGGAGTGACAGCATGTGACATAGATGGCGATGGCAGGGAGGAAATTTACGTCCTGAACACTAATAACGCCTTCTCAGGTATGAAACAGTTTCATGAACGAGGCTCTGAAGGATGTGCTACAGTAAATGGATGTTAGTTTCATGTAAATTGTTTGTGTCGTTTCATGCAGGGAGAGCAACGTACACCGACAAGCTCTTTAAGTTTCGTAACGGGCGGTATGAGGACCTCCTGAACGATGACATAAATGAACACAGGGATGTTTCCAATCGCGTGGCTGGACGGTCAGTCGCATGTGTGGACAGAAAGGTAAGTTTGCGTTAAATGAAATCTTTTTGGAAAGCTCAATAGCAGAAACATTTTACTCAGTAAAACCAACCGGGTGGAAAAAGGATTAATTTGGAGGTTTTCCCATGAAAGTATTAGGATTCCCATCTATTTCAAGGCCAATCAATTCCTCCAGTAACGTTAAAGGTGATATATCATGAAAATCTGACTTTTTCCGTTTAAAGGATACAGATAATTTACTCCTTGTCATACAAGATGTTCATGTATTTCTTTCTTCAGTCGTAAAGAAATTATGTTTTTTGAGAAAAAAATTTCAGGAATCTTCTCCATATAGTAGACTTCTATGGTGCCCATGAGTTTTAACTTCCAAAATGCAGTTTAAATGCAGCTTCGAAGGGCTCTAAATGATTCCAGCTGAGGAAGAAGGGTCTTACATTCTTAAAAATAAAGTTCCTTTAAAAGGTTCTTCATAGCAATGCCATAGAAGAACCATTTTTGGTTCCACAAAGAACCATTCAGTCAAAGTTTCTTTAAAGAACCATCTCTTTCTTACCTTTTTATAATCTTAAGAACCTTCTTTCGCCACAAAGAACTTGTAAAACAGTAAGGTTCTTCAGATGTTAAAGGTTCTTTATACCATTTAGACAAAAAAGGTTCTTCTATGGCATTGTGAAGCACCTTTATCTTTAAGAGTGTGTCTAGCAGATCGATCTGTTATTTTCTAAAAATAATTAAAATTTATACACTTTTTAACAACAAATGCTCACTGTTTTCCCTTTTTTTGTAAAGGCCGTTTGACCTTCTTTGCACGTTCACTTTGTATACACTGAGTCAGTACTTCTGCAGTGATGTAGGACGATTTTGAAGTTGGAGGAGAAAATAAAAATTTTCCAACCTACCCTAACTGTATTGAACCAGAGTACACAGGGTGTGCATGTGCATCGCAGAGCTAGACAAAATGAGCATTTGTGGTTAAAAAGTTTATAAATTGAAATTTTATAAGATAAAACCTTACTTCCTCGGCTGGGATCATTTAGAACTCCTTGAAGCTGCATTTAAACTACATTTGGGAAGTTCAAACTCGCGGACACCATAGAAATCCACTATATGGAGAACATTCCTACAATGTTTTCCTCAAAAATAATTTATTTACTACTGAAGAAAGAAAGACATGAACATAGTGGATGACAAGGAGTGAGCAAATTATCTGTAAATTTTTGTTCTGCCTCAGAGGAGACAAGAGAGCAGTGGATTTATTTATTTATTTACTGTATATTATGCTATATAACCCTATATAAGAAATATAAACTAATATGGTTTGAAATGTATAACTACAAAAGACTTGATAATCAAAACCAAGCAGATGTAAAGGCACAGCCCTATCCTGGAAAAGGGGGCGGGAGCAGCAGCTAATTTGCATTTAAAGAAACATGCACGAAACTGTGTGTTTCTGCTTCCACTCAAAATAGGCATTTTCAAAATGATATGATAAATCATCTTTGCGGTATTTTGAGCTGAAACTTTACAGACACATTCTGGGGACACCTGAGACTTATATTACATCTTGTAAAAAGGGGCATAATAGGTCTTTTTTATTAGAACATTTATTCAAAGTTGTCTAGACTTTACTAATGTTCTCAAAACGTTATGACAAAAATGTTTATAGATAATTTATAGAATGTCTTCTGTTTAAAGTGTTTTAGTTGGACATTTGTGTAATGTTTTTTTTTTATATTACTAGGCTTACTTGTTTTAGTAGGTTCAGAGAACATTTAAAAGTAATGTTTCCATCATGTTTATGAATTGATCAAATCTTCCAATAATTTTTTTTTTGAAGGCTTGGAGAACATTCCGATATAGCATTTTCAAAACTTAATGTGAACATTAACTTAACTTTCTTCTGGTTTCTGGTTATTCTCAGATCTAAAATATTACACAGACAAGAAATTGCTCTTCTTGAATGCGGTCTGTATAAAATGATTTTTAAAAATGCTCATCCAGTAATCATGAATGACTGAAAATCATGGAAATTTCTTGCTCAAAGCATTTGAGAGGACTGTATGTTTGGGAAAATGTGAATAGTAAATTGCAGTCTGAGGTATGTATTGATCATCAGCAGAA
Source organism: Garra rufa (assembly GCF_049309525.1). Taxonomy (NCBI): domain Eukaryota; kingdom Metazoa; phylum Chordata; class Actinopteri; order Cypriniformes; family Cyprinidae; genus Garra; species Garra rufa. Next base: position 12,895,670 of record NC_133362.1, read on the forward strand.
TGGCACAACATCAGCATGTTAAATCTGAGGAAAAATGAGTTCTTGAGGGTGTTGAGTGACTGTTTACATCTCGTTACTGTCTGATCATTTCACTCTCACAGACTTGAAATCCTCTGCAGCCATCATTTACTCTTCGCCATTACCGTCGAGTCCTGCCCCCCTCAGCCAACCAATATGATTGTTCATTTCCAGCGTTCTGCAATATTTGTCTCTGACATTGAATCATGTGCTGTGATAATTAGAAAACGCAAGGCCTCATTTGTTTCCTTTTGTAAGGAGACGTATTAGGTGGGAAGTGCCGCCTTAATTTGTCTCTCTGCACGTAGGTTATCAGAGCTCCCACCATCTGACCGCGCTTCACTGGTACCTAATCCCAGACAGCATGATGAATGACCAAACATGTCAATGATTTGTATTTAGTCCAAAACACAATAAGCTGAACAGCATATTTCTGCAATTACTTCTGGACTGTATGCTGTTGTGTGGAGCAGTCAGCGGTGAAGGATGCTCAGTAATCCTGGGGAAGAGCAGGAAGGGATTGAAATGGATTTTTTCCACCCGCAGTCATTTGACTGGGCTGATGATAGTGAGACGGTGCTGCTTAAAAGTCCTTCATCAATGATTTTATGATTTAAATGATTTAGGATCAGGCTTATAATAGGTTTGGAGAGGAACAAAACAAAATGTGTTTGGTCTTCATAGAGTTCAGTTGGGGATCAAAAAAATCGCCATGTCGTTGGATACTATGTCGATCCCCAAAATGCTGAAATTAACTGCTGGTGCAGATATGACTGTAGTTATGAATAAGTTCAAGCCTAATTACAGTCATACAAGGTCACAGAAGTGTCATATGACACGCATTGAGATCTGGAAATCTGGTTTAAATATTTATTCATTTTCCACATTCATTATAATATATTTATATGAATTAATCCTCATACTTAATTCATTTAAGGCAACACTAACTAATTGTGAATTTGAAAAAAAGTAACTAATAATTTACCAATGACAGCAATGCTCTTTAATCAGACTAATTAAAGGAATAGTTCACCCAAATATTAAATTTGCCTAAAATATACTCACCCTCAGGCCATCCAGGATATAGATTATTTAACTACTTCATTTGAACAGATTTGGATAAATTTTGCATTGCATCACTTGCATCACTGACTAAAACTTGAGTCCTCTCTCTATAATATTGCTTTCTCCAGTGAAAAAGGAATCTTGTCTGAATCAGGAGAGAAATGTGCACAGATCAAGCACCGTTTAGCATTATTATGGGTTATAGACCTGTATTTTTCTGTATTCCAGTAGTGATGGTTCACTACTAAAATGCCTTAATTATGGATTTGTTTCTTACATATGCACAGCTTTCTGCTTCATAGGGTGGTAATTTATGGACTGGAGTTATGTGGATTACTTCTGGATTATTGTGATGCAGAGGCAGAAAGTAGTGAAGTATTTGTACTTTACTCAAGTAAATTTAAAAAGTATCTGTAGTTTAAGAGTGTTTTCTTTGGACAACTTAACTTCACTACATTCCAAAGCATAATGTCATAATTTTTACTGCACTACATTTCATAAATAAAAGTTGTTTGTTTTACCCTTTAATACTTAAGAACATTAGTACTTTCTTGTACTCAAATAAATCTTTGAATTACTTTACTTGAGTAAAAGTAAGAAAGTAATAGATTTCTAATGTAATTAAGTATTAAATTATATTTAATATGAAACATAGTGCAGTGAAAAGTACAATATTATGCTTTGGAATGTTGTGAAGTAAAGTTTTCTAAAGAAAAACACTCTGATTAAGTACAGACACTTGACTTTTACAAGAGAGTGAGAATACTTCACTGTCCGCCTATTTTGTGATGTTTTTATCAGCTGTTTGGACTCTCATTCTGAAAGTGAAAGTGCATTTCTCAAAATCTCTACCTATAAAGAAACAAACTCAGCGATAGCAACCTATTCGCTATTCGCTGTAACCTGAAATAATGGGGTTTCTCCTAAGAATACCAATTGCTTTATACAAAGTATTGACTACAGTAATTGTTAAAGTGCCTCTATTTTGCCATTTTGAATATTCTCTTTCATGCAGTGTGTAATGCAGCTGCATGTTAATGCAAATAATCTGCAAATTTGTAAAGCCGAAAGTGCATGATAAATAAAGATATTGTCTCTGAAAAGAAAGAATCGACTTTGAAAAACCTGGACGAGTTGTTAGTAATTTGAATCCTACTTCTGTGATGGCTACACAACACAGTGTAACACATTTTTTTTCTATCGGGCATTCAAAATACAGAATTTTGACAATGGGCATATAATTTCTGACATGTGCTGTACGCAGTAGACCAATCACAACAGACTGGGCAATCTGACCAATCAGAGCAGAGTAAATTTACGGAAAGGAGGGGTTTAGAGAGGCTAAATATTTGAACTGCTTCGAAGGAATCATTTGAGAATCACTGGAAAATCAAGGTGATTTTAAATGCATATTTTGAGAAAATGAAAGCATTCTTTGACCTTGCATGCATGTAAACCTATTGTAGGAGACTCCCAAAACAATATGTGACCCTGGACCACAAAACCAGTCATAAGGTTAAATTTGACAAAACTGAGATTTATACATCATATGAAAGCTCAATAAATAAGCTTTCTATTGATGTATGGTTTGTTAGGATAGGACAATATTTGGCTGAGATACATCTATTTGAAATCAGAAATCTGAGGATGCAAAAAAATCAAAAAGACTGAGAAAATCACCTTTAAAGTTGTCCAAATTAGGTTCTTAACAATGCATATTACAAATCAAAAATTACATTTTGATATGTTTACAGTAGGAATTTTACAAAAAATCTTCATGGAACATGAACTTTACTTAATTTCTTAATGATTTTTGGCATAAAAGAAAAATCTAAAATTTTGACCCATACAATGTATTTTTGGCTATTGCTACAAATATACCCAAGCGACTTAAGACTGGTTTTGTGGTCCAGGGTCACATATTAGGAACCTTATAAATGACATAATGGGGCATACCAATTTATCTTATGCTATAACTTATATGTAAGATTATATATGTTTTCTTTCAAATTATAGCTTTAAAACACAGTTTTTTTAAAGTTTGCTTTTTCAATCTAAAGTGAATGACAGCAGTTGTAAAATGACCCCAGTATATTCCCTTCAAAGATTTAATATTCAAATGCAATGTGTAGTTTTTCTCTCCTTGAAACCAACGCACTGTCATTTGTCACTTCAAAGTGGACAGGAAGACACATGGGCCTGTTCCATTAGGAGATGGATTATTCCTCACATTCACCTGTCTGCATGGCTTAGTGATTACCTGCATTATGTGCTTATTGCAGCTTTCTCTCCCAATAATACATAAAAGACAAGATTTTATGTTTTAGCCTGCAGCAAAATCACTTTCTCAGTATTGGTTTAACAGGTTCAGAAGTGTTAAAACGGAGTATTATAAAACAGGCACTATTTATTTATTTTATCTGAGCACAAATTACTCAATATTGACTGTAAAACAAAATATTGTTAATAATGTAGTGTGGAAATATTTGCTAAATGAGTTTATTATACTTTTTAACCACAAATGCTCGTCTTGCACAGGCCCAACTTGAAAAGGTCATGCATGATGTACCAACCCAGTGTTTACAAAATGAACGTGTAAAGAAAGTCAAATGCCATTTACAAAAAAGGTTGGATGATTTAGAATTTAAAGAAGAAAATTACAGTGGTGTGAAAAAGTGTTGGCCCACTTTGGAGGGTTTTCGAGCATGAACCGCCTTTTTAAGGTCATGCCACAGCATCTCAATAGGATTCAGGTCAGGACTTTGACTAGGCCACTCCAAAGTCTTCATTTTGTTTTTCTTCAGCCATTCAGAGGTGGATTTGCTGGTGTGTTCTGGATCATTGTCCTGCTGCAGAACCCAAGTTCGCTTCAGCTTGAGATCACGAACAGATGGCCGGACATTGTCCTTCAGGATTTTTTGGTAGACAACAGTTCCATTTATCACAGCAAGTCTTCCAGGTCCAGAAGCAGCAAAACAGCCCGAGACCATCACACTACCACCACCATGTTTTACTGTTGGTATGATGTTCTTTTTCTGAAATGCTGTGTTACTTTTACGCCAGATGTAATGGGACACACACCTTACAAAAAGTTCACGTCAGTCCACAGAGTATTTTCCCAAAAGTCTTGGGGATCATCAAGATGTGTTCTGGCAAAACTGAGCCTTTATGTTCTTTTTGCTCAGCAGCGGTTTTCGTCTTGGAACTCTGCCATGCAGGCCATTTTTGCCCAGTCTCTTTCTCATGGTGGAGTCATGAACACTGACCTTAACTGAGGCAAGAGAGGCCTGCAGTTCTTTTGATGTTGTTGTGGGGTCTTGTGTGACCTCTTGGATGAGTCGTCGCTGCGCTCTTGGGGTAATTTGGTCGGCCGGCCACTCCTGGGAAGGTTCACCACTATTTCATGTTTTCGCCATTTGTGGATAATAGCTCTCACTGTGGTTCGCTGAAGTCCCAAAGCGTTAGAAATGGCTTTATAACCTTTTCCAGACTGATAGATCTCAATTACTTTTTTCTCATTTGTTACTGAATTTCTTTGGATCTCAACATGATGTGTAGCTTTTGACGATCTTTTGGTCTACTTCACTTTGCCAGGCAGGTCTATTTAAAGTACACAGATGAAAAACTAACCATGTGTGACTTCTGTAATGCGTAAAGACGAGCATTTGCGGTTAAAAAGTATAGAATTTTTTTTTTTTTTAGAAAATTTACCTATCGTTTCACTTGATAAGACCCTTATTTATCAGCTGGAGCCCTTTGAAGCTGCAGATTGGACCTTCAAGCCATTGGCTCCCATTTAAGTCCCCTATGTGGAAAAATAAACTGGAATGTTTTCCTCAAAAACCTTAATTTCTTTTGACTAAAGAAAGAAACACATGAATATCTTGGTTGACATGGGGTGTTAGTTTCGGATACTTTGCTGGCCCTTGTTACTGGAAACATTTGTGTAAATCTAATTCTTTATTGACAAACAGAGCATGAAAAGCATGGAAATCATGACATTAAAGTCTAAGCTGCTAATACATTCTGGAGCAGCATCTGTTTAACTCCATTATGCTTTAATCTGTATTTTCTGACCTGAAGTGGCGGTTATGTAGAAACCAGAGAGCGTTTGACATTTTCATTGTTGTGCCTCATTAGGATTCTGGTCACGAGCTGCTGATATTTATATACTTATGTATATATTTCTTTATTTCACCATTTCCATGCTGTTGGATCGTGGGTGTCTTTATTGAAACTGTGTGCGTAAGTTCATTTGCTTGGCTACTTCACTGACTTCATGTCCACAGGGAATCTTTCTGATAATGGGGTGTGAAATTAATATCCGAGGGGAGGCAGTTGAAATATGTGTGTGGTGTGTGAGAGTATGTGTGCGTGTGTATGCAACTGTATGTGGATGACTGTTTGACTTATTTCTTTTATGTTACATGGGGATCATGTAAATGTCTTGGAAATTTTTTTGTGCTATGTTTTGAATCTTTACAGTGAGAAAAAGATTTACAGTATATCGGATTTCCATAAATTACACGCCACCGCAACTAACGATTTTGCCCCTAATTGAGTTTTATACTTTATGGCCCCTAATAAAGTTAGTGTACTTGTTTACTAAGGAGACAGCAGTGTTAGTGAAGAAGAGCATGTTTGAAAATCAGGATAAAACAAAGTGCCACCTATGAACAAAATAGTTTTTATGTATATCAGCGTCAATCAAGATGTAATTTTGTTAATTTATGCTACAAGTATGAAAATATTATTACTTTGTTTAGTATAAATTAAATGAATCTGGAAAGGACATTTTGGAATTAAATGGTTGACATTTTAAAAATATAAAAAATATAATTTCCACCACAGAATGCTATTGAACATAATTTTAAAATGGTGGAAAGTTATGACTTCAAAATATAAAAATATATTCAGGTATATATAAACTTTTTTTTTCAAAGTTATAAATAATACAAAAAATATTGGATTATGTTTTACAAAAAAATGCTATTTCAGTCTTTTTACTTCCAAATTTGACATTTAATTCAATGTTACTTGTGGGTTATTTCTGAAATTTAGCAATTTATTAGTGAAAATTGTTCCTATACCGAATTATTATTGTTATTGAATTTATATTAAATGCATGGTATTTTATTCACAGTTTTCATGTTATCCCGTTTAAATGGCACAAAAGATAGAATGGTTTTAACAATTAAATTATACATTTATTTTATTTTATTATTTTAAAGTTGTTCCTATACCAAATTTTTTTCAGAGTTATTTAATTACATTAAATGCATGTTTATAATTATTATTTTTTTAATTGTGCCTATACCGAATTGTTTTTAGTATTATTTAATTATATTAAATGCTTGGCTATTTTTTTCATGTATTTTATTCACAGCTGTCATGTTATGATGTTTAAATAGCACAATATTTTATTCTGTTTATTCATTTATTTTATTTTATTATTTTGAAATTGTTTCATTTTTTAATTGTCACAATATTTTATTTTATTGTTATTATTTTTATTTTATTTATTATTCATTTTAAAATTGTCCTTATACTGAATAGTTTTTAGTGTTATTTAATTATATTAAATGCATGTTTATTTCATTTTATTTTATTTTTTAAATTACTTTAAAATTGTTTATATACTGAATTGTTTTCAGTGTTAATTATATTAAATGCATGTTTATTATTTTATTTTAATATTTTTATAAATAGCACAAAACTATTATATAAATAATAATATAAATAGCACAAAACATAGAAAGGTTTTAAACACAATATTTTATTCCATTTATTTTATTTATTATAAAATTGTCCCTATACTGAATTGTTTTTAGTGTTATTTAATTATATTAAATGCATGTTTTTCATTTCATTTTATTTTATTTTTAAATTACTTTAAAATTGTTTCTATACTGAATTGTTTTCAGTGTTATTTAATTATATTAAATGCATGTTTATTATTTTATTTTATTTTAATATTTCTATAAATAGCACAAAACTATTATATACATATTAATATAAATAGCAAAAAACATAGAAAGGTTTTAAACACACATTATTTTATTCGTTTATTTTATTTTATTTTATTTTTTATTTCTAACCAGTTCGGTTTAACAATATAAAACATTCAAAATTTAATCCAAAAAATGCCAAAATAATTGTGAAAAGTATGTTTTTAAGACTATGTTCAAGTGCTGGAAGTATTGAAGCAAAAATTTGTATTGTACGTAGAACTGTAAAATTGTGAGAATTTTTAAAAAGGATTTCAAAATTTTTCATGAGATACAACATTATACACTATACACTCAATGCTTTTATCTTTCTCCTTTTTTAGGGAACAGGCCGTTATTCCATCTACATCGCCAATTATGCCAGTGGAACTGTAGGTCCACATGCTTTGATTGAAATGGATGAAAGTTCAAGTGACCCGTCCAAGGGAATCATTGCGCTGTCAAACGTGGCAGAGCAAGCCGGAGTCAACAAGTTCACAGGTGCGTGTCCGCTTATTTATGAATATGTGAGCGCGGGTGTGTTAGTGTACGAGGATGTCAGTGAATGGCCATGAGCTGTAGGATCCAGGTTTTTTGCCTTGTGGTTGATTTACAGTAAAGCTCAGTGCTCATATCAGCTTTGAATCACTGAGTTATAGACAGTGTTTATCAGCTAAAGCAGCTAGTAATAGAGAGAACAGGGCCCTGGAAGGCAGCGCTGAATAAAGAGATGGAGGTTTTGGCCCACTCAGCTGTTTACTGCACTCAAAGTCATGTGAAGGCGCAAGGACAAGTGAGCCGTATTTCAGCTCTGACTTACTCAATGAAGCAGCCCTTCCATTAATCACTATGGGGAGAGCAGGGCTTTGGACCAACGTTCACAGCGGTTTTGGGGAGAAGGGTTCGAGCAGGATAGTTTCAGAAGGGATATGTCACTGTAGCAGCAAAATGTAAGCTTGTGTGATATTCTTACCTTACTGTGGAGTATTCTGTCAATGCCTCGACAGACTTAATGTTTGAATGATGCAAAACATAGAATGGCTTTTAATTTAATTAAATTTTTTTATTCACATATTTCGTATTTCATTCACATTATTGACATATAATCACATAATAAATTGACACAAAACATAGAATGGCTTCAGCCACAATATGTTTTCATTTATTTTATATTTATTTTTTATTTTATTTTATTTTTTATTGACATATTTCGTATTTCATTTACATTATTCACATATTATCACACATTTAAATGACACAAAACATAGAATGCTTCAACCACAATGTTTTCATTTATTTTATATTTTAATTTAATTTAATAATTTAATTTTTTTTATCCGCATATTTTATGTCATTCACATTATTGACATATTATCACACATTAAAATGACACAAAACATAGAATTGCTTCAACCACAATTTGTTTGCATATATTTTATAAATAATTTAACATAATTTAATTTAATTTGTTATTCACATTTTTTAATTCACATTATTCACATATTATTATACATGTAAATGACACACAAAAAATGGTTTAACAAAAATATGTTTGTTTCATTTTTTTTTTTTAAATGTATTTAATTTTATTTATATATTTCACACATTGTTTTATTCAGTTATTTTATATTTAATTCACATTATTCACATTATTCCATATTATCACACGTTTAAATGGCACAAAACATGGAATGGGTTCTACAGCTTTTTATGTAATAATAATAAAAAAAAAAAAAAATATATATATATATATATATATATATATATATATATATATTATTTTTTTATTTTTTTTTTTTTCATTTTTTTTTTTTTTCCACATATTTCATATTTTTCACATATCTTTTCACATTATTAACATATTATCACCCATTTAAATGACACAAAACATGGAATCGTTTCAACAGAATTTTTTTATTTTATTTTATTTTATTCTTAACCAGTCCTGCAACAATATAAAACTTTTGAATAATTTAATCCATATATTTATTTTATATTATTTTATTCACTTATTTCATATTTAATTCATATTTATCACATATTATCACCTGTTTAAATGACACAAAACATGGAATGGTTTCAATTTAATTTAATTTAATTTAATTTAATAAAACATTTTCACATATGTCATATTTCACATTTTATTCACATTGTTCACATTTTATCACACATTTAAATGATAAAACATGTTATGGTTTCAAAAGAAAATAAAATATTTATTTTTTTATTTTATTTTATTCAGATATTTAATATTTCTTTTTTTCTGTTTTATTTTTATTTATTGTGAATATCGAGTACAATCATAAACAATCACATAGCATATTTCAAGTTAGATAGATATTTAATATTATCACGTTTAAATGACACAAAACATAATGGTTTCAACAACATTTTATTTTTTGTTTTATTTTATTTTATTTTATTTATTCACATATTTCACATTTTATTCTCCTTTTTCACATATTATATAATGATTTTTGACACAAAACATTTTTTATGTGATATATGTTATTCATGCAATTTTATTTAATTTACTCACTTCACATATTTCACATTTCATTTACATTATTCACCTATATAAAAATCATTTTATATTATTTTATTCAGTTATTCCATATTTTATTTACATTTCCCTGCATATTATTGCACATTTAAATGATTATTTTATTTTATTTTGCTTCAAACCTAACCCATCTGTAGCAGTATAAAAAGTTGTAATAACTAAATCCAACCAATTAAAATAGTTCCTTCTCCCCAATTTCAGCTCAAATGACATTTTAAAAGATTTGAGAGGCAGAGCAATTACAACTCTTAATATAATGCTCCATAAAAGCACAATTGTCTTTAAAATCGTTTCGAAACATTGTGCATTGAGAAAAGTGCAGTAGAAAATAAAGAATTACTTGCTGCTGTAATTCAACTAGAGGTCAGCGCTGTAGAATAGTGGAAGAAAAGCTGGTTAAATGCACATGTTCACACTCCCTGTAATGTGATTATGGGCAGCCAGAGCCTGTGTCAGCAAAAGCAGCAGAGAGCCGCTGCTGGGGAAATGAGCTGGAAAGCCACTAACGATTTCTGCTGTGCGTTTGGTGATGATGACCATCTCTGCTGTGTGTTATAGGGGGACGGGGGGTCGTGGTCGGCCCCATCCTCAGTCAGACCCTACCTGATATTTTCTGTGACAACGAGTACAGCCCTAACTTCCTGTTTCGCAACAACGGAGACGGTACATTTACAGATGTGGCGGCGCAAGCGGGTAAGCAGGAGTTGGCACTTTTAATTTTTTTCTGATGAAAAGTGAGTTTGTTAGCCTGTATGTGAGTTTGATATTTGCATTTGTTGTCGCAGGGGTTGATGACCCGATGCAGCATGGTCGTGGAGTGACATTAGCAGATTTTAATCGGGACGGGAAGACGGACATTGTCTATGGAAACTGGAATGGGCCGCATCGTCTGTTCCTACAGCTCAGCAACAATCGCAAGCAGAGGTTTAAGGTGCAAATTTCAAAATGATTAGTTTTAGCTGTAATGGAAGAGAAAAAGTTTGTTGCGGTTGCCAGGCCTGAAACTTTAACACTGCTACTTAGCTGGCTTCAAAGCATTGGTGATTCCCTCAGGAAATGTAAATCTAGTTGTTTTTTTAATTAGATGTGAATATACCGAATGGTAGGTTTCAACTTTGTTATTCAGAACAAAACATGATCCTTACATTTTGATCTGTGTAATTAAATCCTTCTGAGAGAAGACAATAAGGATAAAATAAAGAGGATAAAATAATAACATCTGCTGTCTGATTAGAGTATTCAATTATTCTCTAATCATTGTTCTATTGTCTACGCAGCGACCTGGCTCTCGTTTCAGCTGGTAAAGCACAGCGATTGTAATTAGTCACAGTGAGATCGAAGAACCTCTTTATTTTCCTGAGACTTACACATCCATCCATCCATCCATCCATCCATCCATCCATCCATCCATCCATCCATCCATCCATCCATCCATCCATCCATCCATCCATCCATCCATCCATCCATCCATCCATCCATCCATCCTTCCTTCCTTCCTTCCTTCCTTCCTTCCTTCCTTCCTTCCTTCCTTCCTTCCTTCCTTCCTTCCTTCCTTCCTTCCTTCCTTCCTTCCATCCATCCATCCATCCATCCATCCATCCATCCATATCTCAAACATTTGAACCGTAGTGTAATATGCTGGTGGCTGATATTTGTTAACTTCTCTATGGTACAGTAAAATAAAACAAAAAAGGCTGCACATTAAAGTGATCTTATCTAAGCTTTTATAAAACAGTGGCAAAATCAAAATATGAAAGTCACGAATATTCAGTTTTTGACAGACATACAACAGCGAATGCGTATAGCTTTCAACTTTCAGTATTTTGAACTTTGAGTTCATATTGAACTTGAAATGTCTTTGTCAGGCTGCTGGCAGACCTAAGAACATTGTGATTTCTTCTGAAACTTGAGACACGTGTGATCACTAGGGCCTTTTTCTCAAGATAAAACTCTGAAATGCTTAAAGAATCTCAATCTGCTCTCTTTAAGCACAAGAGAAACATTTGTCCTACAGCACCAGTCAGAATTTTGAAAGTCTGCTAATCTTGAACTAATGTTTTAATTAGGCTATGTAAGCAAGTCTGTGCTTAAATAAATAATAATAATTAAAGAAGTAACAAACCAAAAATATTATGTAATTATTTTCGAGCTGTAGTTAGACATAGAAACTTTTGAGCTCTGTAGCACCAGAGTGTCAGTTAGTTGTGTTTGGTGTGGATGGATCAGTGCTGTGTGTTGCTCTTCATTAGCTCTAGTTTGATCCCAGTGTTAGTGACAGTGATTGGCTTCTTTGCCACAGAGATAAATGTCAGCAGGAAGCTGTTTTATGGGGGTCAATTGTTGGGTTAATGTCTCATGGGAGACCTTACAGAAGGATTTGTGCATCAGCGTTGGGCACTGTGACCTTTGCCATGTATAATTGCATTGTGATAAAGATGCCTTGTTATTCTGAGTGTTAATTAAACTTTGGCTGAACAAGCACACCAGCTATACCAGCTAGTCTAAGAGCATGTGTGAGTCATAAAAAGGCTGAGCAAATTCACATTGTGGATCTTTGAATTCTGTGGGAGTTGAAATAGGTATTATTGTAATAGGTTTTATCATTCTATCTACCGTTCTTTTCTACCATTCTCTTGTTCATCCATCCATCCATCCATCCATCCATCCATCCATCCATCCATCCATCCATCCATCCATCCATCCATCCATCCATCCACTCATCATTCTATTGTCTATCTATCTATCTGTCTATCTCTATCTCTATCTATCTATTGTTCTATCTACCATTCTCTTGTTCATCCATCTATTCATCCATCTGTCATTCTATCGTCTATCTATCTGTCTCTCTATCTATCTATTGTTCTATCTATCGTTCTATCTACCATTCTCTCGTCTATCCATCCATCCATCATCCATCCATCATCCATCCATCCATCCATCCATCCATCCATCCATCCATCCATCCATCCATCATTCTATTGTTCATCCAACAATTGTTCTATCGTTCTATCTACTCTTCTTTACTACCGTTCTCTCGTTCATCCATCCATCATTCTATTGTTCGTCCAGCAATCATTCTATCTGTTGTTCTATCGGTCTGTCTATCATTCTATCTATCATTCTGTCTTTCTATCTCTCATTCTGTCTATCGTTCTATCATTCCATCCCTCTCTTTATCGGTCTATCTATCATTCTATCTGTCATTCTATCTATCAGTCTATCATTCTATACTTCTATTTATCGCCCTATCTATCGGTAAATCTGACGTTCTATCATTCTATCCCTCTATTTATCGGTCTATCTATCATTCTATCTGTCATTCTATCTATCAGTCTATCGTTCTATTTATCGCCCTATCTATCGTTAAATCTGACGTTCTGTCATTCTATCTATCAGTCTATCATTCTATCTATTGAGCTATCTATCTTTCTGTTGGTCTATCTATCATTCTATCTATTGGTCTATCTTGTTGTATCGTTCTGGCTATCAGTCTATCTATCATTCTGTCTTTCTTTCTATCTATTGGGCTATCTATCTTTCTGTTGGTCTATCTATCGGGCTATCTATTGCTCTGTCGTTCTATCTATCGGTCTGTCTCGTTCTATCGTTCTAGCTATTGGTCCATCTATCATTCTGTCTATCCGTCTATCTATTGGTCTATTTCGGGCTATCTATCGTTCTGTTGTTCCATCTATTGTTCTATCAGTTGGTCTATCGTTCTGTCATTCTATTGTTCTATCTATTGTTCTATCGTTCTGTCTATCAGTCTATCTGTCAGCTATCTATCATTCTATCTATTGGTCTATCTATCAATCTATCTGTCGTCCTATCTGTTGGTCTGTCTATTGGTCTATCTGTCATTCTATTGGTCTATCTATCGTTCTATCTTTTGTTCTGTTTATTGGTCTATCTGTCATTCTGTTGTTCTATCTGTCGTTCTATCTATCGTTCTATCTATCGGTCTTTTTATCTATCTATCGGTCATTTTATCTATCTATCTATCTATCTATCTATCTATCTATCTATCTATCTATCTATCTATCTATCTATCTATCTATCTATCTATCTATCTATCTATCTATCTATCGATCTATCGATCTATCGTTCTGTCGTTCTATCTATCGTTCTATCGATCATTCTATCTATCATTCTATTTATCGTTTGGTTGTTCTATTTATCATCTGTAGTGTTCTATCTATCTATCGTTCTGTCTACCCACCTATCTTCTCGTCTATCTGAGATGATCAGTATGATCTCATGCTCAGCTGTTCCTCCTCTACTGGTTCTTGTCCAGAGATGGCCATCACCTCTCCTTCAACCAGACAGCAGAAGGTCACTTCACGAGCTTTCACCTGCAGGTTTTATGAGCCCTATAATTAAAATTGGGCTTAATACTTGAGAGAGTGCCGGCATGCTCAATAACTCTTCCATGACTCGTTGCTGCACTATTGAAGCACGACGATAGCAGTTACTTTTTTCTGCTCCCACTCCCTGAAGTTTTTAGACTGTGATTTACCTGCAGCTTAGATCCTTATGTCATAGATATCATACATCTGACTCTCCAAATCTTAAAGCTGATGTTCTCCTGTCAGCAAAAGAAAAAATGCTTTCCTGTCCCAGTTTAATATATAGAGACAACCACAATATAAGGAGGCCGTTCTTCAGTTGATTTTCCAAAGTTTAAAGATTGTCAACACTGTGGTGTTTCAAATATGCTGATACGCTGAAATTCTCTGTACCAGGACATCGCCACACAGAAGTTTTCCATGCCATCTCCTGTTCGCACCGTCATCGCAGCCGACTTTGATAATGACAATGAACTGGAGGTTTTTTTCAACAACATTGCCTACAGAGGACCATCAGTCAACAGACTGTTTAGGTATGTACAAAAATACTATACTGACATGCATCTTAGAGGGCTGCAGAACATTTAAAAAGATGTAAAACAGGATGTTCACACTGCAGTGTAAGTGAATTGTGATCAAAGGCTGTCACACACACATAACTGTAATCTTTTGCTTCATTTAATGTCTTTGCAAGTCCTTTAAAAGTGGTCTGAAGGACAGACCGAAAGTTTGGTCATTATCAGAAATACTAAAAATGGTCAAATAAAAATGGTGTATTTATATACTATTATAGTATTCATTAATATTTTGAATTAGCTTTTAATTTTATATTATTTATTTTAGTTTTAGTAATTTTGTTTTGAGTTTGTTCATTTTATTTGCAATACTTAAAATTAGTTTGATTTTCATTGCAATTTTATGAGTTAGTTCATTTATGATAGTTGTTAAAATTAAGTTTATTTTTATCTAATAATTTATTTTATTTTAGCTTTTATATAATTGTAAAATAAAAAAATAAAACTTATGACTTATTTTATGAGTTAGTTCATTTGTGATAGCTGTCGAAGTTAAGTTTTTTAATAAATTTTTTTTTCAGCTTTAATTTTAAATTTTGTAAAGATTTTTTTTATAATTTTTATTTTAATTCTAGTTAACAATATATTTAGTTTTAGTAATTTAATGTTTATTAAAAGGAATACTATTATAGTGTTAATTTATATTTTAAATTAGCTGTTAATTTTATTTGTTAATTTTAGTTTTAGTGCTTTTGTTTTGCGTGTTTTTTCTAATACTTATATTTAGCTTGATTTTCATTGCAATTTAGTTTCAAGTTTATTTTTTTTATCTAATATTTTTATTTTAGCTTTAATTTGAATAAATGTAAACAGTTTGTAAAAATTTAGTTAACAATAAAACCTGCTGATAACCATTTACTTCCATTGTAGAAGATACCAGTAGGATAGCTTATGTCATTTCATAAAACAAATTATTTTGTTTTATTAAAAATAATAAGTAAACAATAATTGTAGCCTGTCTTTTTGTGATTTACACAATTGCCTACTTGATTGAAATGAGCTAACAAAACACAGCATTATAATTATGTAACAGAGTTATTTCTTTAACATTTACATTGTAAGGTAGGAAATAATTCTGGAAACTCTCTCTCTATTTTGGGGATTTGGTGGTTAGCCCAGGCGGCACAACAAGCCAGAATGTCCAACCGCCAGACCACAAACACAACCCAGTCCAACCACAACTCTACCTGATGGGAAATTCCCCCTACATCCGACCTCACCCGTTACACGATGGCTTTCTAATGGGAAGACTGGACGTAGCATTAAACAGAACATTGTTTCAAATTAGTTTCTAATCCCATACTCAAACAGTCTGGACCTCAGTTCTCAGAAAGCAAAGCCTTAAGCTTTAGGTATAAAGAAACCTTTTAGTTAGCATTATTAGTCATCAAAATAGAAAGTATGAACTTCCAGCCCTAAAAATGTTTTAACTGAATCAGTATTGCGGGGGTTTCATGAGCCTGTAAATGAATATCTCCTTTGAGACATGTTGTATAACATGCAGCTGACAAGGTACATTTGTCTTTGACTGTTCCTTTGTGTGGAGCTCTCTCAAGCCAAAAGGCAGAGCGAGTAAGTAATTAATCTTTACCATGGCAGAGTTTCTCGGAGAGAACACGGAGATCCACAGATCGAGGAGCTGAACGTCGGGGAGGCCGCCGAACCAGAGGGACGAGGAACCGGTATGAAGGGTTTGGCTGGTTCATTCCATTCCGCTGTTTATTTTGTAAATCCATTTCATGAGTTTGAGTTTTACAGATGGTAAATTAAGATTCTCCCCTTAAAATAACTAGAAAATAAACCAAAGCTTTTATTTTTTCTTTCTTTTTTTTATAGCTTTAAAGGATTGAAGATTGTGTTCTGTCAAAAAGTTATTATAGGACACTATTAATGTACTCACCTTTGTTGTTTCAAAACATGTCACTACATCACATTTGTGACCCTGGACCACAAACCAGTCTTAATGGTCAATTTTATAAGCTGAATAAATAAGCTTTCCACTGATGTATGGTTTGTTGGGATAGGACAGGATAGGAAAATCTAGAATCTGAGGGTGCAAAAAAAATAAATATTGAGAAAATTGCCTTTAAAGTTGTCCAAATGTGACCTTGGACCTTGGTCTTTTATGCCAAAAATCATTAGGATATTAAGATCATGTTCCATGAAGATATTATGTAAATTTCCTACCATAAATATATCAAAACTTACTTTTTGATTAGTAATATGTATTGCTAAAAATGATTTTCTCAATATTTCGATTTTTTGCACCCTCAGATTTCAGATTTTCAAATAGTTGTATCTCAGCCAAATGTTGTCCTATCCTAACAAACCATACATCAATGGAAATCTTATTAGTTCATCTTTTTGTGTATAAATCTCAATTTCAAAAAATGTACCCTTATGACGGGTTTTGTGGTCCAAGGTCACATTTGTCATTTAAAGACTATAATACATCCTGATGCATTTTTGAGAATATTAAAGTACAATCATACTTGCTTGTCAAACATCCACTGTGCTAAAACATTTTTTTGTGGATAAATTTAAAATGAGCTTTAGTTAATAATCTGAGAATCTCCAGTGTGCTCTCTCTCTCTCTCTCTCTCTCTCTCTCTCTCTCTCTCTTTCTCTCTCTCTCTCTCTCTCTCTCTCTCTCTCTCATCTTCTCTCTCTCTTTCTCTTTTTTGTTTGTCATGGACTAAAACTTTTTTCCTTTACAAGCCACTTGACTTGGACATGGTGTGTTAATTTGTCAAGCTAAAGAAACCGTTTATCAGTTAGAGGTTTATTGTCAGTTGGGGTAGTTTAAAGGAGTAGTTCACTTTCAGAACAAAAATTTTCAGATAATGTACTCACCCCCTTGTCATCCAAGATGTTCATGTCTTTCTTTCTTCAGTCGTAAGGAAATTGTTTTTTGAGGAGAACATTTCAGGATTTCTCTCCATATAATGGACCTCTATGGTGCCCCCGAGTTTGAACTTTTTTAAAATGCAGCTTAAAATGGCTCTAAACGATCACAGCCGAGGAAAGAAGGGTCTTATCTAAACTGCATTTTGGAAGTTCAAACTCGGGGGCACCATAGAAGTCCATTATATGGAGAGAAATCCTGAAATGTTTTACTCAAAAAACATTATTTCTTTACAACTGAAGAAAGAAAGACATAAACATCTTGGATGACAAGGGGGTAAGTACATTATCTGAAATTTTTTGTTCTGAAAGTGAACTACTCCTTTAATCTTAATTGGTTAGTACATTGACAAAAGCACAGGTGGAAGTTTGCCCTTTTGTCAAAAGTAATGACACTAGTGAAAAAGGTACACTATTTTTTTTTTTTTTTTACATTTTTGGGGTTATTAAGATAACTACTATTTTCAACATGGATAATAATAAATGTTTCTTGAGCAGCAAATCAGCATATTAGAAGGATTTCTGAAGGATCGTGTGACACTAAAACTGTAGTAATGGTGCTGAATTAATTTTATTTTAAATTATAAAACAAATGTTTTAAAATCTAATTCTGTTTTTGCTGTATTTTGATAAATAAATGCAGCCTTGGGGAACATAAGAGATATAGATTTAATTAGAACTTTAATTAGAAATTAAAAACTTTTAGTGTATACTACAGTATTGAACAGTAGTGTGTGTTAATTAGGCACACCTAGTTCAGGTTATGACGAGATGATGTGGTTTTGGTGTATTAGATAAACAAGACACCTGTGCATTGATGGGATGGTTGAGTTTATCTCCCAACCTGGTTAACCTTCCTCTACCACTAGATGGCATTGTAAATCCAGGCTTGTGTTTAACTGCATCTTGGGTCATTTACTGACTTGTAGGCCTAGTGTCGAGTGCACTCACCACTCAGTCTGAATCAGCATCATTATCATTATTAGAAAGCCACTGTATTAATGTGGAACTTGTCTAGATTTTGTTGTATTTCTGATGAGACACGGAAACAACATTTATTACAGCTGTGTCTGAGTAGAATGGTGTGTATTTCAGGAGCAGCTGTGACTGATTTTGATGGAGATGGACAGCTGGATCTTTTGGTGACGCACGGGGAAAGTGCAGCTCAACCCATCTCTGTGTATCGAGTCTCTCAGGTGAGAACGTGTTCGTGTTTTAGACCATCCGCTTTTAAATTGGCAAAATGCTACAGGTTTCATGGAGAAATACGTTACGCTTGGTTTTAGTATCAATTATGTCTCAGATGTTTCTTTTGAAATTCCTTAAGAGAAGTAAAAGTGTGGTAAACACAAATGAGACAACCTTATTTGTAATGTAAGATCGGCCGCGGCCATTTGTATTTTGTAACTTGAAAACGCGCAGCTTTTAATTTCCGGTTATTTCACTTGTACAAAAACAGTCCGATATGCTGCTTTATAGTTAAATTGGAGCTATATATTGTTTTAATTTATTATCATATTCATAAATACACTTGTAGCGCAAATAGTTTTACCTTGTACTTAACCATCGTTCTTTAGTTACTTCCAATGACAGTAAAAGTCTCAAAGAAAAAAACTTACACGTTGCAAAGTGGATAGAAGATTGTTAGTAATAAAATATCATAGAAATACAGTATAACATTAATGTGGGTGGCATAGATCACATAATCTTGTCTAGGCCTTATAGTTAAAGTGCAGTAAACATGTTTGATGTATTTTGTATAATCACAGTTGTATTACAAATACCATGATTAAACAATGGGTAGTGCAGCAAAACCATGGTTAAATAGTGGTTCCAATGGTTTAACTATAATAACTATGCTTATTTGTAGTAAAACCATGGTTAATTTTCATAAGGGAGGACAATTTTGAAGAAATACTTGAGTTAAAGGAGTAACGTTAGTTCACTTTCAGAACAATAATTATGATGTACTCACCCCCTTGTCATCTAAGATGTTCATGTCTTTCTTTCTTCAGTCGTAAAGAAATGGTGTTTTTTGAGGAAAACATTTCAGGATTTCTCTCCATATAATGGGCTTCTATGGTGCTCCCGATTTTGAACTTCCAAAATGCAGTTTAATGCAGCTTCAAAGGACTCGAAATGATCCCAACTGAGGAAGAACGGTCTTATCTAGCGAAATGATGGTTATTTTCTAAAAACATTTACAACTTACATACTTTTTAATCTCAAACGTTCGTCGTGCATAGCTAGACAAGACGAGCATTTGAGGTTAAATAGTATATTTTGTATTTTATTTTTTTTTCAGAAAATAACCTATCATTTTGCTAGATACAGTAAGACCCTTTTTTCCTCAGCTGTGATCGTTTAGAGCCCTTTGAAGCTGCATTTTGGAAGTTCAAACTCAGAGGCACCATAGAAGTCCACTATATGGAGAGAAATCCTGAAATGTTTTACTCAAGAAAAACAATTTCCTTACGACTGAAAAAAGAAAGACATGAACATTTTGGATGACAAGGGGGTGAGTACGTTATCTGTAAATTTTTGTTCTGAATGTGAACTAGGCATGCGTCATTATTATAGCTTAGAAATGGTAGGGTTACCATACTTTATCTTTTTACAGATATGTTCTAAAATGGCCAGGTTTTGGCTTATTTTTTATTTTTTTTCACTGAAGTGCTCTCTACAGTCCCCATTCATTGTATTTATGCATATTTGTTTTGCTTTGACCATTCTTTGTAGATCCCACCTTTCTTATACACCACTTTTGGTCGACTATGTACAAAGCCTGCACGCTACTGGTCAAACTATTTTACAGCCATTACCTTCAGCAAGTATGAAAACAATAGGAAAAAGAAGCTGAAGGCTGGACATTTTAGGGAATTTAGAAAACTAGAGCAATTTATTGGCTGTATGGTCACCCTGAAAATAATATTTTGCTTCTCTGTTTCTGAAAGTGCTGTTCAGGCATAGAGTTATAAGTTGTTGGTTTCTCATTACAGGGCTCATCTAATAAATGGCTGCGTGTGATTCCACGCACACAGTTTGGGGCTTTTGCTCGCGGGGCAAAGGTGATAGTCTACACCAAGCGAAATGGCCCTCACACGCGCATTATAGATGGAGGATCGGGGTACCTGTGCGAGATGGAGCCGGTGGCTCACTTTGGATTTGGTATGTATTTCTTTCCCACTCTCTTTCCCTAAAAAGCCTTCTTAAATAAAGGAAAATCACATTAAGAAAGGAACTGCTATGAAATTGACCAGACCTGTAAAATATCTATTTCATAAGTGCATTCACCGTCTCGGAAATGTTCAGGGTCGGCGAGCAGCGGGAAAACAAGAGTTCGCTCTGCTGACTCATTACAGAGAAACAATTATGATGTAACTCCAGGTCATGTTCAGCGGGGGGCTTCGGGTCTCAGTAACATAATCCTCCGCGTGGAGGCCGGTTCCCTTGAATATCCTCATAGACTGAAGGTCCGGAGAGAAGGCTGCAGGTGCAGCAGCCGGTGGCAGCAGACCGGGACCTTTTCCCCACGGCTCAACCGTGTTACAGATGCTTGGAGGCACATGGCTTCATCTGGGAGCTATCGGACAGATTTGTGGCAGTAATAAGCTGCCAGCTGGAAGCTCAGATTGTTCTGAATGTGCTGTGAAAAACAAAACGATAGCCATCAGTGGTCACTGGATCACCCTGAGGGCTCGTAAATATGTGCGTACGTGTTCAGGCCTCTCATCGATGTTTCTTTCAGTAAGAGTATTTGTAAATTGATGTAAAATATCTACTCTACACAATAATTCTTTAGTTCACTATATTAGATTATATTAGATTATATATGTGACCCTGGACCACAAAACCAGTCTTAAGTAACACGGGTATACAGTAGTCAACTTTTGAAGTGGATCAAAACCTTTCATCAAAGTTGTTCTAAAACCAAAACAATGCCTGTTTCTGTCTTGGGACAATTTTTATTAACTTTTTTGATCCACTTCAAATGTTGACTACTATATTTGTAGCAGTAGCCAAAAAAATATATTGTATGGGTCAAAAGTATCGATTTTTTTTTTCTGTTATGCCACAAATCATTAGGATATTAAGTAAAGATCATGAAGATATTTTGTACATTTCCTACCGTAAATATATTAAAAACCTACATTTTTGATTAGTAATATGCATTGCTAAGAACTTCATTTGGACAACTTTAAAGTCTATTTTTTGCACCCTCAGATTCCAGATATTGTAATAGTCGTATCTCGGCCAAATATTGTCCTATCCTAACAAACCATACATGAATGGAAATGATTCAGATGATGTATAAACCCTTATGACTGGTTTTGTGGTTAATGGTCCTATATATATATATATATATATATATATTTCTGATTTTTTTTATCTCACAATTGCAGCTTTATTTTTGAAAATGGTGACTTTGTCTCAAAATATGACAAGAGCATCTTTATTTCTCACAGTTGTGACTTTATATTTCACATTTGTGAGTTTATATCTCACAATGTGAATTTAGACTTTAATTATTGACCGAATTGGTTAAATAGAGCAGAATCTTTCATATTCTGAAAGTTTAATTCTTCAAAATTCGAAAAATAGACTTTATTTAGATTTTTGTCATATTTTTATATTTAATTACTTAATTGCTTTCTTTATTTATAGGAATGCAACATTTTTTGCATTCTTAGACAAAACATTCAATGGTACATCTAAAATAAAATTAAATAATTAAATTAAATTATAAATATTGATCATGCACCAACATTTTTTAAGATATATATATTAAAAAAAAAAAAAAAAATATATTATATTTATTAGTGGTGGGCATAGATAATTTTTTTAAATATAGATTAATCTCACTGTAATCTTGGAATTAATCTAGATTAAAATGGCTAATTTGTACTTACTATAAAAAAACAGTATTATTGTTGTACAGTGTGATAAAAATATACATCTACGTATATGTATCTATGGTAGCCAGTGTTTTCCCTAGGTTTCTAGCTTTGGGGTGGGGTGGGGGGTTATATATTTTTTTATCATATATATTGTTTTATGTCAATTATTTAAATAGGAATATATAAACACCTACATTATACTGTACTAAATTAATAAAGGACTAATGTTCTGTTACATGTTACACCTTACTTTTATTTTGACAGGTTGCTGTGAAGTTTCTGTGTGTACAGTATGATATGATGCTAGTTTTCTCAAATGAAACGGTAAAAGTGACACTCACAGCAGCTTTGGAGATTGTTTATCTGTTCATGTGAGATGCAAATGTCAAAAATTACCAGGAGCATCATGTGTGCTTCAGTATGTGTGTAGTAAAAACGCGTCTCCACCATTCATACATACAGAGGCAAACGGAACATGCAGGATTCATATTAAAACGGTCTTTTTGCATTTCAGTTTTCACAGACACTAGTCCATATCGCGATTTGAATTAAGTGACAGACCAACTTTTCATTTATGAATCCAAAAATCAATGAATTTACGTGGCATTTCGCACTATAGTAGATTCGGTTTTTATGAATGGAGTCCGCGATCCCTTCTGTGTTTTCGCGGAGCAGACTCTGTAAACGCGCGACCATGTAGAGACAGAAATGACATGTCTTCGTGTAAAAATAAATAACATAAGGCAATTTAGTTTGTTTAATAAAAGAACAATGTATAGACCTGTTCTATAGGAAAGATAACTTTAAATGACTTCTATTGAGATCTGGCGCTATATCGAAAATAAAATGAACTTGACGTTCAAGGGGGGCGGGGCGCCACTTTAAGATAATGGTAGGGAAACACTGGTTATCGTTGTTGACATATGTCCAGTGGTCCCCAGTCAGTGCTACACAGCTCGCCTCTACTACAATGAAAGTCATCATAGTTTGTGTAGACCCAGCTCCCAACCCAACTTTGACAATAGATTAACAGCGATATTTTTTTTATCGCCCGATAAGAGTCTTGCGTTAACGCAGCACGTTAACGCTGAAAACGGCCCACCACTAATATATATATATATATATATATATATATATATATATATTAGTAAGGGCAATAAGTATTTGATCACCCTGTGATTTTGCAAGTTCTCTTAGAAACCATGGAGGGGTCTACAATTTTCAGCATAGGTGCATTTCCACTGAGAGACAGAATCTAAAAATAAAAATCTGGAAATCACATTGTATGATTTTTTTTTTTTAACAATTCATTTGTGAATTACTGTGTCAAATAAGTATTTGATCACTTGCTTATCAGCCAGATTTCTGACCCTCAAAGACCTGTTATTTTGCTTTTAAATAGTCCAGCTACACTCTGCTCATGATTCTAAATTAGTAGCACCTGTTTGAGGTCGTTAGCTGTCATAAAGACACCTGTGCACCCCACAATCAGCCAAAGTCTAAGTAGCAACATGGGCAAAACCAAAGAGCTGTCAAAAGACACAAGAGACAAAATTCTAGACCTTCACAAAGCTGGAAAGGGCTACGGGGCAAGCTTGGTGCAGCTTGGTGAAAAAAGAACAACTGTTGGAGCAATTGTCAGAAAATGGAAGAGGCTAATGATGACTGTCAGTGTCCCTCGGACTGGGGCCCCTCTGAAGATCTCTCCGCGTGGGGTATCAGTGATGCTAAGAAAGGTGAAGAATCAGCCCAGAACTACATGGGAGGAGCTGGACAATGCTGTGAAGAGAGCTGGGACTATCGTTTCCAAGGCTACTATCAGTAATACACTAAGACGTCATGGTTTAAAATGTTGCATCACACGGAAGGTTCCCCTGCTTAAGTCAGCCCATGTCCAGGTCCGTCTGAAGTTTGCCAGGGACCATCTGGATGATCCAGAGGAGTCATGGGAGAAAGTCCTGTGGTCAGATGAGACCAAAATAGAACTTTTTGGTCTTAACTCCATTCGCCGTGTTTGGAGGAAGAAGAATGATGAGTATCATCCCAATAATACCATACCTACAGTGAAGCATGGGGCTGGAAGCATCATGCTCGGGGGGTGTTTGTCTGCACAGGGGACAGGACGACTGCACTGTATTAAGGAGAGGATGAACGGAGCCATGTATTGTGACATATTGGGCAAAAACCTCCTTTCCTCAGTCAGAGCATTAAAGATGGGTCGTGGCTGGGTCTTCCAACATGACAATGACCCAAAGCACACAGCCAGGAAAACCAAGGAGTGGCTCCGTAAGAAGCATATCAAGGTTCTGGAGTGGCCTAGCCAGTCTCCAGACCTAAATCCAATAGAAAATCTTTGGAGGGAGCTGAAACTCCATGTTGCTCAACGACAGCCCCGAAACCTGACAGATCTAGAGAAGATCTGTATGGAGGAGTGGGCCAAAATCCCTCCTGCAGTGTGTGCAAACCTGGTGAAGAACTACAGGAACCGTTTGACCTCTGTAATTGTTAACAAAGGCTTCTGTACCAAATATATAATTTTTTGACTCAAGTGATCAAATACTTATTTGACACAGTAATTCACAAATAAATTGTTAAAAAAATCATACAATGTGATTTCCGATTTTTATTTTTAGATTCTGTCTCTCACAGTGGAAATGCACCTATGCAGAAAATTGTAGACCCCTCCATGATTTCTATATAAGAGAACTTGCAAAATCACAGGGTGATCAAATACTTATTGACCTCACTGTATATGTGTGCGTGTGTGTATATATATATATATATATATATATATATATATATATATATATATATATATATATATATACATACACACACATACAGTGAGGTCAATAAGTATTTGATCACCCTGTGATCTTATATATACCTCAGACAAAAAATGCATGACACTCAAATTTTGCTGTTTTTAATTTTTTTAAAATTTAATTATTATTTACTCTCCCCATTTAATTTTTTTTATTTCTCAGAATAAAAATGTCATGATATCTCAAAAGAAATATTATTGCATTTTATTTATTTTAAGTTTTTCCATTTCTCTGATGAAAAATATGAGTGTAAATACGAAAGATAATCCAGTATTTAAATACCATGGTGCTCTTTTGTTAGTGTACCATGGAGCTTTTTGTTAGTGAATAATATCAGTATTGTGTGCGGTTACCCAAACCCTGCAATCATCAATCATTTTCCACATGCAGAATTTGCCATTGCCTTTATTAAATAAAAACCTGACAGATGATCAGTATGTCTTTCCCAAGTAAACTGCATCTTTCAGTAACCGCTAGTGAAATGTCATGCTTTTTGTCACGAGAGGCACCTGAGCCAGCCCTGGTCCTGCCAGGAGCCCTGTGGATCCGTTTACCTAAGAAATGTCGCGTTAATTAAGAACTAGGAAGGCAGTCAGCTTCTCTCCTGCTTGACTAAAGACTATAATGGAAAGAAAGTCTAGCGCCCACCCTGTCCCTCCTCATTTCAGCTTCTTTGAAGTTCTGCCTTCCTCCTCCACCACATTCATTTCCAATGGATGATCTCTCCATTCCTGATCACTATGACAGTCTCCTCTAACGGCCATGTTAATTACTGTCCCTGCCATCTGTGAGAAAGTGTCTCTGACAATCAGATTGAAGGTCTTAAATGGATGCTTCTCTAAACCTCCTTAAATTAAGTGCTTTCCAACCACCGTGCCATTTATACGGCTCCTTATTTCAGCCACCAAACAACAGACAGATTTCATCGGTCTGGCATATGAGAACCTCATTGCTTTAATGCCTCAGCGGCTGCTATGCCAGAAACTCTCTGGCCTGTGAACCCCACACACCGGCAGTCATGAGAAACCGGTTCTGCCGACATCAAATGAGACGTGTTCAGGCCTCGCTGCTCACGATGCTGCCCACAGCTGAGACTGAACGCATTCTTGTGCATTTGTTTAAGAGTCTACGCGGTCCGTGCCAAACCAGAGCCTATTCCAATCTGGCTTTTGCCGAGAAACTTCTTGGGAGGGCCCTTTCTCCAGAATGGTATTTTTCCATGGAGAGCTGTACATTAAGAAAAGAAATCATTCATTATGTCTCTTAAGTCTGAGGGGAAGTTATAAAGACGGGCTGTTCGTGAAGTATTGAAAGGATTGCTGCTTTGCCGCCCTGACAGGGAAAGATGTGGCCACCAGTGTGGAAGTCTTCTGGCCCGATGGACGTTCTGTGGCGAGACCTCTGGAGCCCAGTGATATGAACAAAGTGATGGAGATCTATTACCCTGAGAATGAAGAAGAGCCGACCCAAGTGGTGGAGATCGAGGTACGTACTCTACCTGTTATACTCAGGTGTTTTGGTGTATTGTGGAGGTTTAATTGTTGTACTTAAAAGCGCTTTCTTTTTACAGTGTGGACCAGGATTTGAGGTCAATGAAAATGGCCGTTGCACTGGTAAGTTTTTGAGCGATGTGACCTTTGACCGTCAAACTCCCATTGGCCTAAATCCCATAATCCATTGCAACAATGTGAACAAAAAAGAAAGCTGGTGGACAAAGCAAGAGTAATGTTGATTGCAAAAACATATATACATACATACATACATACATACATACATACATACATACATACATACATAATTTATTCATCGCAATTATTTATATATAACACTACTTACATTTTAGATTTATTTTTAAATGTATAAATATTAGTGGTGGGCATAGATTATTTTTTTAATCTCACTGTAATCTTGGAATTAATCTAGATTAAAATGGCTAATTTGAATTCTGCCGAAGGCATTCAGAATATCTGTGCTACCCAAATAATGACTAAAAGTAAGTCTTTGAGAACGGGTTTCTCAAGCCAGGTGGCACATTAGACCAGGGGCTCATCTCCTGTTTCCAAGCTGCATCACAAACTGTTCGCGAAAGTTACTATGTTCTACTATGATAATTGGTGATGAAAATAAATTGTTCAATAAGATGTACTTGTGTTTACTAACTAACTTACTAACTAACTAACAAACAATGAAATAACTTTTTCTACCTATTAGATTTTTTTTTTTTTTTTTTTAACGTCTACACCTACCCAACCAACAGTATTATTGTTGTGCAGTGTGATAAAAATATACATCTACGTATATATATCTATGGTAGCCAGTGTTTCCCCTAGGTTTCCAGCTTTGGGGGTGGGGGGGTTATATTTATCTTATCATATATATTATTTTATGTCAATTATTTAAATAGGAATACATAAACACCTACATTATACTGTACAAAAGTAATACAGGACTAATGTTCTGTTACATGTTACACCTTACTTTTATTTTGACAGGTTGCCGTGAAGTTTCTGTGTGTACAGTATGATATGATGCTAGTTTTCTCAAATGAAACGGTAAAAGTGACACTCACAGCAGCTTTGGAGATTGTTTATCTGTTCATGTGAGATGCAAATGTCAAAAATTACCAGGAGCATCACGTGTGCTTCAGTATGCGTGTAGTAAAAACGCGTCTCCACCATTCATACATACAGAGTCAAACGGAACATGCAGGATTCATATTAAAACGGTCTTTTTGCATTTCAGTTTTCACAGACACTAGTCCATATCGCGATTTGAATTAAGTGACAGACCAACTTTTCATTTATGAATCCAAAAATCAATGAATTTACGTGGCATTTCGCACTATAGTAGATTCGGTTTTTATGAATGGAGTCCGCGATCCCTTCTGTGTTTTCGCGGAGCAGACATTGTAAACGCGCGACCATGTAGAGACAGAAATGACATGTCTTCGTGTAACTGGAAACACTGGTAGCCTACCGAAGGAGTGAAGTTCGCAGCTGGCATCGATGAGGTGTACAGTAACGTCGAGGTAGTTATCGTTGTTGACATATGTCCAATGGTCCCCAGTCAGTGCTACACACCTCGCCTCTACCACAATGAAATTCATCATAGCTTGCGTAGTATAGACCCAGCTCCCAACCCAACTTTGAGAATAGATTAACGGCGATATTTTTTTTTATCGCCCGATAAAAGTCTTACGTTAACGCAGCACGTTAACGCCGATAACGGCCCACCACTAATAAATATATAGAAAATATATATATTTGTGATGTATGATTACTATATATTATTATGCACGTGTGTACAAAAATATATGAAATATAACAGTTACTTTTAAATATAATAATCTCTACAGTTATTTATTAAATATTATTAAACAAATACACGTATGTATATATGTATGTATAATTTTGAATAAAAAGTGTAATAAAAATCAGATGATTAGGAAAAACATTAAATATTTTTAAATAATCGCACAAATATTTATTTTATAATATAATCACACAAATATCTATTTAATAAATGCATAATTGTATCTATCTATACATATACATACATAGAGAAATATTTATATATATATGTGTGTATAATATATAATATATACAATATATATTAATGTTATAAGTAACATTAAATATTTTAATGTTTTATATATTTATGTAGCAACATTATTTATTAAATAAATGCATGTTTATATATATATATATATATATATATATATATATATATAAAATAAAGATGGAGAGAATGTGTTTTAAATAAATAAATAAATGCAAAAAAACAATTTTAATGTTTTATATTTTTATGTAGTAACATTAATTATTTAATAAATAAATGCATGTGTTTATATATATATATATATATATATATATATATATATATATATATAATAAAGAGGGAGAGAATGTTTTAAATGAATAAATGCAAAAAAAAACAATTTTAATGTTTTATATATTTATGTAGTAACATTATTTATTTAATAAATAAATGCATGTTTATATACTATGGTCTGTTTTACACAATGTCAATGCCTGGACATATAAGTTGTTGGCTCACAGAGACATAAGTTTGAGTTTGGCCTTGATTATGTCCAATCTACAGTATAGGTTCTTTGAAAAAGGAAATTAAAAATAATGCCTGAATTAAAATAAAGGTATTGGCTCATTAGTTTGGCAACATGTTAATGGAAAACTGTGAGTCAAGTCTCCTGCGTGATTCACATGTGAGACCTGTTTGATAGCGTGGTGCAAAGCAATCACATTTACAGTTCCATTTCAGTTAGAATGTTGCCTTAATAGAAATATTCCTATGTAGGAAGCAGACAGGAAGGCAACTCAGTAGGTTTTGTTACAGAAACTGTCAGTCATCATGAGTTTGGGGTAGTAGGAAGCAACTCCTTTGTTCCATGCACACATCTAAAAGTATTCACTCCCACAAATAAATGTGACTGTCACTCCTTAAACTTGGTCCAACGTTAATGTTTATTCCACTCCTCTTCATTGTCTAGACCGAGATGAGTGCACACAGTTTCCGTCTGTCTGTCCCTCTGAGCGACCCGTCTGCACCAACACCTACGGGAGCTTCAAGTGTCGCGCAAACAAGAGGTGTAACCAGGGATACGAGCCTAATGACGAAGGGACAGCATGTGTAGGTGAGTCGAGACTAATGCCAGATGATTACGGTGGATTGATATAATAAGGAGCCCCTGAGAAAAGCTGTTTGCCCTCATTTCACATAGGTAGATTTTCACTTTAGAGCTTTGGGGCAATAATAGCTTGAACAAATAATGCTCAGATTTGCAAAGATACCAAAGATTGCAAGTTATAAATTTCAATATGAACTCAAACATTTCAAGACAAATGCAAAATGATTATACAACTCCATATTCTTACTTTACATCAACTAATGTCTAATGTCTTTCTATTTTAATTTTTCCCAATGATTGTACTAACAAAAGTTGGATTAAGATTTATGAGATGGTTCTCGTTTAGAAATTATTAGTAAATTTAACAAATAATTACTAAGAAACAGTAAGAAACACATTGAATTAAATGTGAAATGTTGGAGGGTTTTTTATTAAATCATACTTTTATAGAATTTCTCATGCTGCAGTACTACAGTAGTTTTCATTTGAGTCTTGGTTATTGCTTCAGCAGGTTGTGTTATTTATTAGTTTTTTTGTTTGTTATGATCCTGACCATGAGATTTTAAAAATGTGTCAAAACTGTGGTCTGATATGCAAAGATACAACTCAGAAATTCCTCAAACTCAATTATCTCTCGCTTCCAAACCAAATGCAAATGATTTTACAACTCTGTATTCTTACTTTTCCTAATATCTTTCTATTTTCATTGTACTGAAAAAAGTAGGATTATTGTTTCTATTAAACTTTTCATTCAGAAATTACTAGTTAATTAATAAACTAATTAATCGTTTCTCGTATTTTTGTAATTAATCGTAATTTTCACTCAGAAATTTCTAATAAATGTAACAAATAATTACAGAGAAGTAAGCACCACATTGAATTAAATGTGAAATGTTGAAGTTATTTTTAATTAATTATACTGTTATAGACTTTCTCATGCTCAAGTACTACAGTATTTTTTATTTGTTTTTTTTTGTTATTGCTTAAGCAGGTTATGCTATTTATTTGTGTTTTTATTTGTTATGATAATGACCATGAGATCTTAATGTGTCCAAACTGTGCTCAGATTTGCAAAGGTATCAAAATTTGAAAGTCAGAAATTTTTATATGAACTCAAACATTTCTCACTTCCAAAACCAAATGATACAAATTAACTCTATTTACTTGTTTTATTACTATTAACTATTGTCTAATATCTTTGTTTTTATTTCTCCTAATGATTGCACTGAAAAAAAAGTAGGATTAAGATTATTTAAAACAGTTTTTATTCAGAAATTACGAGTAAACCTCCTTAAATTCTAAGAAAATTCAAGCAACATATTAAATTTAAACATAAAATTTAAGTTGAATTTTTTTTGTAAAACATACTTCAATAATCTTTATTTACAATATAAACATTTCTCACTTTCAAGACTAAATGATACAAATTAATTAACTCTATATTCTTATTTTACATCAACTATTGTCTAATATCTTTGTTTTAATTTCTCCCAATTTAGGTTTGAAATTTAATACACTGTAAAACAAACAAACAAAACAACTCTTAGTGTAAGATTTTTCAGTAATTATTTTTACTTAATGAAATAATTACAAAGAAACAGTAGGGTAGCACATTGAATTAAATGTGAAATTTTGAAATAATTTTTAATCATACTGTTATAGACTTTCTCATGCTCGAACTACAATAGTTTTCATTTAAGTCTTGCTTGTTGCTTTAGCAAGTTGTGTTATTTATTTGTTTATTTGTTTGCTATGACCATGAGGACTTAAATGTCAAAACTGTGCTCAGATTTACAAAATACCAAAGTTTGCAGGTCATAAATTCAAAAAATTCAGTTCTAAAACCAAATGCAAAATGATTTTACATCAACTATTGTCTAATATCTTTTCTGTTTTTATTTCTCCCAGTGATTGCACTTAAAAAAAAAAAAAGTATGATTTATTTGAAACTGTTTTCATTCAGAAATTACTAGTAAACTTCAAAATTCCTAAGAAAAGGCAAGCAACTGACAAATTAAACTTGACATTTTTAGTTAGTTTTATTTACAATTTTGAAAATCATTTTTTATAATGCAGTTTGTCTCTCTTTCCTTTATCTCTGCAGCCCAGGTGGCTTATTTTGGAGGAAACAGATCCTCAGCCTCCAAGCTCTTGGCTTCCCATCTTTGGCCTCTCGTACTAACTCTCCTCGCTGTCTTTTCTGCTTGCTTGGGGGCATGAAGGGCAGTGCCTCCCCTCTCCTGACATCTCTGCCACCCTGCTTGGTCTCCGATTCTCTGCTTTTCTTTCATTTTCGCACTGAGGTGTTTTGGGAGTCAGCTGTAAAATGAACTCTCCATGGACCTGTCGCTCCTGCAATGTCGTCACTAACAGACCTGTATAAATAATGCTTTGCTTTCCAGTTGGGAACCACAAAAGATCCCTGTTTCAAGATTAAACGAGCATTCCCACTCCATCTAGAGATGGAGGAAAAATGATCAAAGATCTCCATGTTCATCAACTGTGATGTGGGATAAGATTGTGATTGTAATGATCTTTATAAAAGGCCTTGTCCCAGCGTGTTACAGGCGATTATGAGTTCTAGCGCATATCGGCAGCAGCGTGTTAGCAGGTTTTTCAGGAGAGCATATGCCTGGCCATCTGTTTCACGCAAGGTTACATTCCTTGTGCTCTGAATAATACATTCATGAGAGATTCGTACTGTACACTTTTGACCCTCACCAGTACTCACGACTGCCCTCGGGATCGGTGCATGTTTTTGGCATGGTTGAGTATTGCAAAACAGTTTCATCTAGCAAAATGTTGTTCAGATTTATACATGCAGGATTTCAGTGATCTAGCTGCAGAAACATAGACCCAGACCACATTGTGAAGCAAAACCTTTACTTTTAATGATATTTTAATAGACTTTCTTAGCTTTAAATGCTACAGTAAAAATAGGTCAAGGTTTAGTTTGAGTCTTGGTTGTTGCTTTGATAGGACTTGACGTCTGTTTAGTTAATCATTTGCCATGACCACAACCAAAAATTACTTTAAAATAGTTTAAATTTAAAACAAAGTTCAGTACAGTCATTTTCTATAAAAATATTTTTTCCACGCAAATAAAAAGTGTCCGTGGCCATTTGCCAAAAAAGAAAAAAGCACCTTAAAAGTAGTCCATACAACTTCTGTGCTGTCTTTCAAGACAAATAATAGTTTTATGTGAGAAATGAGTAAAATTCTAAAGGAATGATTAATGCATAGTGTATATAAAATAAAACTGAATAAAAAAAAAAAGGTAATTGCGACTGTTAACCTCGCAATTTACTTTTTTTCTTGCAATTGCAAATTTACATCCTGCAATCTTTACTTTATTTCTCAGAATTGTGAGATATAAACTCGCAATTCTGACTTTTTTTCTCAGAATTACGAGATATAAACTCGTAATCGCAAGAAATAAAGTCAGAATGGCAAGATACAAACTCACTCAGACTTTTTCTTGCAATTGTGTTTATATCACACAATTCTGAGAAAAAAAAGTTAATTCCTAGAAATAAAGTCAGAATTGCAAGATATAAACTCACAATTCTGACTTTCTCAAAATTGTGAGTTTATCTTGCAATTGAGACTTTTTATTCACACAATTGCAAGTTATTAAAACAATTGAGATATAAACTCGAAATTGCAAGAAATAAAGTCAGAATTGCAAGATATAAACTCACAATTCTGACTTTCTCAAAATTGTGATTTATATCTTGCAATTGAGACTTTTTTTTCACGCAATTGCAAGTTATTAAAACAGAATTGAGATATAAACTCGAAATTGCAAGAAGTAAAGTCAGAATTGCGAGTTTTTATCTCGCAATTTGCGAAATTAAGTTTATATCATACAGTTCTGAGAAAAAAGTCCAAATTGTGAGTTTATATCTCACAATTCTGACTGTATAACTTACAATTGCGAGTTTATATCACGCAATTGTGAGAAAAAAGTTTGAATTGTGACCTTATCTCGCAATTGTGAGTTTATATCACGCAATTCTGAGAAGAAAGGTCAGAATTGCAAGTTTACATCTTGGAATTCTGACTTAATTTCTCAGAATTGGAAGTTTGTATCACACAGTTCTGAGAAAAAAAACATTTTTTTATTTTTTTTTTATTCAGTGGCGGAAATGGTCTTCCATAGATGTCTGTCCCCAAAAAGCTAAAAACAAAAAATAATAGCTAGTCTACAATCTAAACAGTCTTTATGTAAGATCTTTTTGTGTGAAGAACAGACCAAAGTTTAGGTAATTTTTCAGTGAAAATTATGGTTTATTTCTTCAGAAGGAATTTCTTCTGGAAGGAATGCACACAAATCATATGGACCACTTTTATTGTGTTTTGTTTTGGCCCTTTTTAGAGGTTGAGAATTTTATTTGTAGGTGAACTACCCCTTTAAGTCATTATTCACAAATAATGGCTTTGGATAGTTCACCCAAGAATGAAAATTTGATGTTTATGTGCTTTCCCCCAAGGCATCCAAGATGTAGGTGACTTTGTTTCTTCAGTAGAACACAAACAAAGATTTTTAACTCAGACTGTTGCAGTTTGTCATCATATAATGGCAATCAATAGGCACCAAATCTTTGACAGCAAAAAAAAACATACACAGACAAAACCAAATTAAACCCTGTGACTCGTGACGATACATTGAAGTGTTAAGACACAAAACAATCGGTCTGTGCAAAAAACTGAACAATATTGATATCATTATTTACCTCTGATCCACCGCAACATTCAACTGTATTGAGCGCATTCACAACAGCCGGCGTGTGATGTGTCAACGTGCTCTAGCAACGTAGTCGGTAAAAAGTCAACACTCCCGAAAGATTTTGCACAAGGAAATGTACTCTTTTAGTTTTTAATTGGTTGCCAGAATCAGGATAAGCACAAGTAATTACCATTTTGAGTAGCCGCTATGCACTGTGTAGTGCACAGAGGTAAATAATGATATAAATACTGTTCTGTTTCTTGCACAGACCGATCGTTTTGTGTCTTAACACCGCAATGTATTGTCACGAGCTGCAGGGTTTAATTTGGTTTTGTCTGTTTGTTTTTTTTCACTCCAAAAGATTTGTTGCCCATTGACTGTCACTATATGACTGACAGACTGTTTGAGTTAAAAATCTTCGTTTTGTGTTCTACTGAAGAAACAAAGTCACCTACATCTTGGATGCCCTGGGGGTTAGCAATTAAACATCAAATTTTCATTTTTGGGTGAACTATCCCTTTAATCTAAACTGGTCGGCTTAGTAAATGAATCACTGTGTATTGTAGATGTTTATTTTTTTTATTCATTTTTGTAAATCAGTTTTAAGTTAGCCCTTTCAGCCCTAGTTATTGGGAATATTACAGATTGCTATGCAGAATATTCACCAAAGGTTAATGAACCGTGTGTGGTTCAATGAAAAAGGCATTTTAAAATGCAGTACAAGCTCCATTTGCAAAGTTGTTGGATGTAAATATTACTTCCTACAGAATGTCCTTGACAGAAATGAGTCTGCTTACACAGGATCACCGATTTCAGTGCATCTGTGTTACTACAGTGCTCAGAATCCACATTCGCTGCATTTTTTTTAAACATTGTGTATTGTGATAACTGGACTAAGTGCTTTTGTACAGTCCCACCAGTAACATTTGATCTGAATCCACTGTGGTCTTTGATGGAGGTGTTAAATAACTTCTGAACTGACTCATGATGTGTGCATTGGCTAAAGACCTCTCGGTCTCCAGGGGCGAATAGATTTTCTTTAGATTCTTTATTAGATTCTTTATTACTCTGTTCTAATTTTCCATGTCGTGACTCAGACGAAACATGTGCCGACT
This sequence comes from Garra rufa, assembly GCF_049309525.1. Classification (NCBI taxonomy): domain Eukaryota; kingdom Metazoa; phylum Chordata; class Actinopteri; order Cypriniformes; family Cyprinidae; genus Garra; species Garra rufa. Next base: position 12,931,340 of record NC_133362.1, read on the forward strand.
GCTTCGGGAAAAATGTCAGATCTCACAAGAGCTGACAGATGCCATCTATAATTATTATTTAAACGATACATGCAGTTAGAGAGCAGATTAAATCAAGCTTACCTCAGTGTCATGGTTACAAGGAAAGGCACAGCGTGGAATCTTGATAAATGCATGTCACGGTCAAGGGATATGTGAAAGTATGATCTGTCTTGGTCATTTCTGCCATAGCGATTCTGTTGAAAATGCCAGCATGAGTTTCTGTGCTAGTCTAGAGCTGCTTAACCAACATGGTTTTCCAACAAAAAGACTGGTTAAGCTAGTTAAGAAGCCTGGTGGACAGACCAGCATGCAAAATGCAACATACACTGGTGTTTTCAACTGGGAAGGACATTGAAATACTGAACGATCAATCAGATTATATGATGAGCTGCTCCTGATGTAATCTCCACTTTAATGTAGAAATGGTTTATATGGAAATGGCACACAAGTCTAATACTTTCAGTAAAAAGATGGACATTTTGACTTAACAGGTTTGATCCCATCTTTTGGTTTTTGAATGAATAATTGTTCTTTTTTTTTGGCAGAATAATCAAATTAAATTTAATTTGAAATAATCAAAAAATAATTTGGGATCCATGTGTAAAATAAAGTCAAGAACTTTTTTTTGTTTTGTTTATTGTCTTGGTTTTCTGTCGCAGCAGTGTTTAACATCTATGAGCCTCCTGCAGCCTGGTACCACCTCAAAGTAAAATAAATCAATAAAAGAGTGAAAAATAAGGTACTGAGGCAGTAATGCTTTATGACCTTAATTACGAATATTAACTAACATTACTATATTAAATAATACTTGACAATCCATTAGTTAGAAATCATAAGCACTAGTTAGAATCATGCACACTACTATTTGAAAATTTGGTGTCAGTATGTTTTTTTGTTTCTTTCAAATAATACTTTTATTCAGTAAGTTCACATTAATTTGATCAAAAGCAACAGTAAAAATCAAACACATGCTTTTCTTTTGAACTCACATTTTTTTCAGGATCCTCTGAAGAATTTATCATGGTTTTCACAAAAAAACATTTTCAACATTGATCATGTAGTTTTTCTGATTATAAAAATGCAGTTTCTTCTCCAAATCAGCATATTAAAATACATACTGAAGGATCATGACAATGAAGACTGGGGTAATGGCTGCTGAGAATCCAGCTTTGCATCACAGGAACTATAAATGTACTCAAACATAAAGTTTTAAATTGTAATAATATTTAAATATATCACTCTTTTTACTGTATTTTTGATCTGATAAAAGCTCCTGAAATGTATATGTATAACTACAGACTGTATATAACATACCTTAAGGGACACCTGGTTGAAAACCAAGGTGGGTAAAAAGTATTTAGAGTCCACATTTACGCTCTGTTTCAAAACGGCTAAAATGACAAATAAATGCGTACTCTGAAAGCGCTATACAAGACGTGTGATCAGGGCCTAAAACTAACTTTTTGCCACACCTGCCAATGGCCAGTGATGTGATAATTTACCGGACAAAAATATTTTTTACTGGCCTGATTTTTTATTTAATTTTTTATTTTTACCTGATCATGATTTTTTTTTCTGTAATTAATCATGATTAATCACTAGGGATGTAACGGTATCAAAACTTCACGGTACGGTAATACCTCGATATGAATGTCACGGTACGGTATTTATTGAATCATTTACAGGAAAAACAAAACTAATGAAGAGACTCGAAAAAAGTGCCAGAAGTGCTTATTAAACAGTTTACATGAACACTGAACATATCAATGGCATACAAATTAGCCGTCTATCACTTTGAAACAGGAACTTCAATTTTAATAACAAAAAATTAAGCCATGTAAAAAAAAAAAAAAAAATTTTCAATTTAGTATTCTTGAAAACTTGAAAAAATAAAAATAGCAGCCTACTTATTGCAGCTGGCCCATGTGCTGAATTGAGTGTTTGAGAAAAATCACCTCATTCACTCACACACTCACTTATTCAGACAGAGACAGGTTTTTTTTTTTTAAGGAAAATTAGCATATTAACATTATCTGGTAAAAGCTGGGATGTCTGGGCATTTACAATGTCCCCTGCAACAGAAAAAACCCTCTCACTTGGGACCAGAGTATGTGCAAACCGCTCCACTCCGCTCACATACTCTGATCTGTAGCGACAACAGACCGCAAAGGATGATGGCCACGCCTGGGCTGATGGGAATTGTAGTTCCCGCTACCTCCCGTTCGCTCCATTCGCCTCAGCAAACTTTTCTCAGAAGACCTATCGTTTTATCGAGTCATGCGACCACGGTAGTATCGAAAAAATTTGCTATTGCGGTACAACGGTATTTACAATACCGTTACATCCCCATTAATCACATATTTATATTGTCGTAATTTCACACTGAACCTCCAAATTAATGAAGAAACAAAATAAATATAGGTAAGGAATAATTGACGACAGTCTGTAGAATTCTTAGAAAATAATGCAGTGTGCATTATTTTTGTAGAATTCTACGGGTCGAAGTCAATTATTCCGCTTATACTACAGTTACCACACCTCAAGACATCGATCAAATGATATATTTCAAGACATTCGTCCGGTTTTTATCCTTAAAACGCTATATGAGTAGGTTTCATTTTTTTACGCAGCTCATCCAACTCCTTCGTTGCTAGTTCCAAAACGTCATGAGCTGTTGATAGCAAACTAATGCAGTTAATAATGAAGTTTAGACAGACCAACAGACAAGCAGACAGACAGAAAGAGAGAGGGAGAGGGATATTAAGTGCATGAATTACCTCTCACAAGTCTGTGTGTCTCTCAAAGGTGACTGGCAGCATCGTCTCTACTAATAGTTAAACCTTAAGTTCATTTTCATTCAAGACCAGGCCTTGTTACCTGCGTGTAAGAACTGTCATGTCGTTTTTAAGTTGTTAATCATCAGAGCAGCGCTAACAACATTAGCGTGTATGCTAACGTGTGTGCAAACTGTATGTGTGTGCGTCTGTAAGGGAGAGAGTGGGAGAAACAGAGTTTGTGCTTTCCGTACATAATAAAACGTAATATTGTGAAAAAAAACATGGACATAATCTGTCGTTTTTATCCTGTTGTTTACTGTATTTATTAGTTTGGCCAGTGTCATTGTGGGTTTTGGTTATTTTGCTGTTTTGGGCTGTAAGGACCTTTGAAATAACTGAAATCGTGTGGCGAAGTCCTATAGACATGTACTGCGGTCAAAAGCTGCCTGGAACTATGTTCGCCGTGCGTTTCCCTGAAAATAATGCACACCTCTAGAACGTTTGTCAGCCAATCAGATTCAAGCATTCAACGGCCCTGTAGTATAATATATTTTAAATGTTTATTGGCATCATTTTTCTAAGTAGTATTGATACCAATACCGCCACTGGTTAAATTAAATGCATTTTTCCTCAATTTTACTAATTATAGCCATTCAAAATGACAGTATAATTGAAAGCCATTTTTTAACATTTAATAGGCTCTGAAATATATAACTTTTAATGTAAGTTATTTTAAAATCTTCACATAAACTATAAATTGTATATGCATAAACTATACAGATGAATCTTTATTCAAGCTACTATGATTATTCAGCGACTAGAGTTCTTTGATTTCCGTCAACGACAGACTTCAGAAGGTTTCACTTTAAAAGCAGCGTGGTCTCTTTAAAACCTGATGCACATGACATGGATCTGACACATATCCAATTTCCTCCCAACTCTTTACGGTCATTTAAGACTTTATAACTAATTTAAGACTATGTTTACCAGGTAACTCGCCAAAACCGTGCTTTTTGCCATAATTGTGTGTGTTTTCATTCATTGAAGCGTTACTGTTGCGCTGTCTGAAGCGGCTCAGCGTGTGTGTACAGCCTAACGCGCAACCTTTCGAACTATTCTTCACTGCACCGTTTAGGTGGCGTAACCCCAGGTATGTTTCGTTAATCTTCAGAAATGAAGCAGCAATATCTTCTCGGGTATAAATTATTAGAACTGTGTCTAGAGACAAGCTGGCCATCACACTGCTCTGACCTTATCAGCTTGTTTGTATCCTATTATTTGATTCACTCTCGTTGTTTATGACAGCTAATCACGATGATCTTGTCTTCAGAACAGATTATTTTATTAGCGTTTGTCAGAAACAGCTTTAATCTCTTTAAAAACTGGCTGTTTTGCATTGTTATATTTCGGGAAAAGTTTTACCCGCCAACTGGTGACTTAATTTTAGGCCCTGCATGTGATTATAACATCTGGATGCTTGAAATTGAACAGGAGAATGCACATTTTAAAAAGCGAATTGTAGTTGCTGTTCTAATCTAATGCACTGCTGCGTTGTAACGCGCACACACAGGCTACAGATAGCTCGTACATCACATGCAGATCGCATGCACTTACTCATTCAAAAGCGCAGTGTGGAAATGGACTGTCAACACTGTTCTATGATTTTTCAGTAATATAGCTTAGAAACTGAAAAGTTCAAGCATATATTTCTTAGTAATAAAAAAAGCAGCTTCATTATTAGGTTATTATTAGAGAGACACTGCCACGTAGAATTAATTCAGACACGCAGTTGCTCTCTTACTAATAACTTTACTACTTTATCTGTATCTGATTTGGAACGAGCAGAAATCAGTGAGAAATAACGACCCAAAGACAAAAGAACTGATAAAAGTGAGCTATTATAGGGGCAATAGGGGCAGCGCTGTGTCATATGCCATAGCTGTGCACAAAGTTTTCGAGTCTCCGCTCGAGATATAGGCGTATTTGTTCATTAATGACGTCATAAGCGACTAGTTGACGTTGACTCAACTTTTAAAAAAAATCGTTCAACCCCTACTCTATATACATTTCAAAATTAAGAAAAAAACCTTACCTGTATGTACGAATCCTTGCAATTTTTAGTTGAAATGAACATTAGAGGCAGTAAAACCCTGACTTTTATTCCTTTACACAGAGTTTTGATTAATAAAGCCTAATTTTCACGCAATTACTTACAGAAACTGATAACTTTACAGCTTAATATGCATTAGTTTTCTAATTCAGTACGTTTGCTTGGTAGATCATGCGATACGGTGTTGCACTTGAGTGATGAAGAGCTCTGGTACAAACCCTGTGAAACTACAATTTGACAGAACAGCTCAAATCCGCAAAAAGTAAGTTAGTTAAAGGTCCCATATTGTACACATTTCTGGAGGTTTATTTTAGTTGTTGATGTCCTTAAGAATATATATTTTCGGTATAAGTGCCAAAATCCATCTCAATATATTTTTACAGCTTTTGGCCCATCTAATTAATATTCATGAGCCTCTCTTCTGATTGGCCTGTTGTTTTCTGAGTGACGCACAGCCAGGCCAACCACAGGTAACTACGGTCATGTATGCTTTAGCTGAGCCCAGAGCCATAGAGAGAGCCTAGCCTGCTGATACTCAACAGGATATTTCAGAACGATCATTAATGTTTTTTCTTTTTCAAACTCCGAATGCAGTAAGCTACATAACTGTCGCTTTAGTAAAGCCCCTTTCACAATGCGCGCTGATTCTGGAAAATTACGGGAACGAGTGCTGTGTGAACAAAAGCCAGAACCATAAAGGCAGTGTTGTAGTGATGATGCACGTTATCATGCGACTCTTCACGACTAAAAAATACGTGCAAAGTGGAATGAAGCGGCGATCAGGCAGAGCCAGCTCCGCACTATCAACACTGAAGCACAGTTTGTTCAGGTTAGTTTCAGTTTAGTGAAACGTACGCGTCGCATTACATCTCACATCCAAACGTCACATGTCTTTATGGGTTGTGTGTAAAGCACTCACAGATTCCGGAAAACAACTGTGAATGAACCAAATCAAACAACTCCGGAACAAATCATGGGACACATTATCCGTGTATTTACCGGAATCGCTGTGTGAAAGAGGCTGAAGTTGACGTGCCAGTGGTCTCTTACATTCACATTGTTCTGAAGCCTGTGCAATGATGTAGTTTCGACATCTATCGACTGAACAGGGTTTTCTCGACTTGTTTTCGTGTTGTTGTTGTTGCTTAGCAATGTTATGGACATGATATTGTCTGGGTTTGACAAAAGGAGGGTGGGACGTGATTGGTGTTCGGGGTGGTGACTGAAGGCGGTGACTGAGTAGATCGGACGTCACATCTTTGCGGAAGTCACAGTGGCTCGTGAAAATGAACAGCTACTTTAAGCAGGCTGTGTGCAGTTTACTGTGGATCATGTGGTAACTCATATGGTAGTTACATAGCCCCTAGACCTCAGTTATCATGAAAAAAGCCAGGAAATTTTGATTTTGACAATATGGGACCTTTAAGCACGGCTGCATCAACATGCATATTTATCATTTTTGCATTTGTTAACACTATCGGGTAAGTTTAGGGTTGGGTTTGGTGTAGGGGATTATTTCCAACACAATAAAGCATTAATCTTTAGCAACACTCCCCGGATATTTGAATTCTGAACAACCGCAATGCGTACCTCAAGCAGCGTAATAAAAACACAGCAATATGTGCCTGTACCCATGTAATAAAAATGTGCCATGGTCATGTGTTGACCGTGTGTTTTAGTGCCACTCTCTGGACATTTTACTTTGAAACGTGCAGAAAGGTACGTAATTAAGGTGCTGCAGAAATGTATATGTAGGCTCTTATTTCCAATTAGTCTGGGTTGTTAAAAACCTTGTTTTATAGGAAAAGCTTTATGTGATGATTCTCACAAAACCATACATTTTAATCAAAACAAATATATGCATTCATGAACCAAGTAGTTTGAATGTTTATTCAATGTCTCAACATCTCTAAAGCAAACATAAACTGCAACAGGTGTATGTACGGGTCACTTCAAGAAGAGCAGGTATATGTTTCGGACAGCATTGGGCACACAGGTTACCTGAGGCTGTTACAGCTTGCTTTCTTATTGGGGCTCTCTCAAGAATTCAAGACATATTTCAGATTTCAGCCTCCAAGTTAGCCCGAGAGACAAACAGATAAAGAAAGAATGAAAGGGGGGGGGAAAAAGGAGCAAAATCAAATCCAGGAGAGGAAAGCAAACAGTCTGTTGAAATTGCTGTGTATTTGTTGTGTTTGAATGCAACATTAGATTCCAAAGGCTGGGTTCAAAAGGGTGAAGGGTATGGCGGGCAGCACTGGGCCATGGGTGTCATGGTTCAGTACAAGCAGAACATAGCGCTCACACCACTGACGTACCTGTTTACCCAGGTGCTCTCCTCTGGCCATTACTGGGCGACCAGCCAGCAAGGTAGACGAGAGACATCTTACTCAGGTCAGCTTCTCATCAGGATGATTTTTTATGTCTTTTCCATTTACTAAAGGGTACACATGGTTTCTTGAGAAGTGAGAATGACCTAATGTTACAGAGAGAGATGAATATATCTCTCTGTGCTTTTTTTCCTCACAGTGTAAAGTATGGTAATGTGAGGCTAGCGAAGTAAGTTTTGACCTGTAGTAGACATTACTTCAAAATGATATTACATTGATTTTTGCACGTTTTACAGCATTATTTAAGTACCAGTGAGAGATGCTACAAGCACTGTTAAAAAAAAACAGATGAATGTAAATGTGGCAACATTTTTATTACGTTGGTTGTTTTACAGTACATACTGCAGGAGGTGATTTGTGCTAAAAGGTTAATGCTCTACTGCATTTGAAAATAACATACCACCTACACTAAACCCTACCTTAAAGAAATAGTTCACCCAATTACTCACCTTCATGTTGTTCCAAACCCAAACCGTAAGACCTTTGTTCATCTTCGAAACACAAATTTGTTTTTCATGAAATCTGAGACTTTTCTGACCCTCCATAGACAGAAAAACAACTACCATGTTCAAGGCCTAGAAAGGTAGTAAGGACATTGATAAAATGGTCCATGTGACAGTGGTTCAACTTTAATGCTATGAAGCTACAAGAATACTTTTTGTGCACAAAGAAAACCAAAAATAATGACTTTATTCAACAATTTCTTCTCTTTCGTATCAGTCTTCACGTACACATTTTTAAGGGGACTAACCCTTTAAACCTATCTGATAGTGTGACTTGGGTTTCACAAAATTCACACCCAAGGGCTATGCATTGCAAGTGCAGTGCTGTAGCTGGTGAGTTACTGAGTAAGTTTACCACGTCATAAAAGTCATACATATGGAGCTGGTTATTAGTTAGTTACTTATGCACTATGGTAAAAGTGCTTTAAAGGTTATAACATCTTCTGCACCTGTAGTCATAATTGTTGTGAAAAGTTGTTGGTGTTTTACTGGCAATAGTGCTCATTTCAGCTAGAAACTGTGGAAGCCTGTTTCCGGCCCTGAATTAAAAAAGGGTAATTGCAACTTTTTATCTCGCAATTCTGACTTTATTTCTCGCAATTGCAAGTTTATATCCTGCAATTCTGACTTTATAACTTACAATTGCGAGTTTGTGCTTCAACTTAGACTTTTATTTCTTGCTGTTGCAATTTTGTGTCCCACATTTCTGACTTTATTTTTCACAATTGTGAGTTTATATCCCGCAATATATTCTGACTTTATTTCTTGCAATTGCGAGTTTATATCCAGAAATTTTGACTTTATTTCTCGCTATTGCAAGTTTGTGTCCTACATTTCTGACTTTATTTTTCACAATTGTGAGTTTATATCCTGCAATATATTCTGAATTTATTTTTTGCAATTGCGAGTTTATATCCAGAAATTTTGACTTTATTTCTCGCTATTGCAAGTTTGTGTCCCACATTTCTGACTTTATTTTTCACAATTGTGAGTTTATATCCTGCAATATATTCTGAATTTATTTCTTGCAGTTGCAAGTTTATGTCTTGCAATTGCGAGTTTATATTCCACAATTCTGACTTTATTTCTTGCAATTACGAGTTTATATCTGGCAACTCTGACTTTATTTTTTGCATTTGTAAGTTTATATCCCGCAATTCTGACTTTATAACTCGCAGTTGTGTGTTGTCATGTAATTCTAAGGAGAAAAAAGTATGAATTACGAGTTTATATCTTACAATTCTAACTTTATTTCTTGCAGTCGTGAGTTTATATCTCGTGCTTCTGATTTTGTCTTACAGTTCTGAGTTTGTATCCCACAATTCTGACTTTATTTCTCGCAATTGTGAGTTTATATCCTGCAATTCTCCCTTTATAACTTAGAATTGTAAGTTTATATCACAATTCTGAGAGAAAAAACTTGCAACTGCCAGAAATAGTCAGTTTATCCTGTAGTTCTGACTTTATTTCTTGCAATTGTAAGTTTATATCCTGCAATTCTGCCTTATTTTTTTCACCGCAATTCTGACTTTATTTCTTGCAATTGCAAGGTTATATACGTCAACTTTGACTTCATTTCTCGCTATTTTGTGTCCCATAAGTTTGTGTCCCACATTTCTGACTTTATTTTTCACAATTGCGAGTTTATATCTGGCAACTCTGACTTTATTTCTAGTTATTGCAAGTTATTGCAATTTTGTGACATTTCTGACTTTATTTTTCACAATTGTGAGTTTATATCCCGCAATTTTGAGTTTGTCTTGCAATTGCAAGTTTATATCTGGCAACTCTGACTTTATTTCTTGCAATTGTAAGTTTATATCCTGCAATTCTGCCTTATTTTTTTCACCGCAATTCTGACTTTATTTCTTGCAATTGCATGGTTATATACGTCAACTTTGACTTCATTTCTCGCTATTTTGTGTCCCATAAGTTTGTGTCCCACATTTCTGACTTTGACTTTATTTCTCGAAATTGCTAGTTTATATCCCACAATTCTGACTTTATTTCTTGCAATTGCGAGTTTACATCTGGCAACTCTGACTTTATTTTTAGTTATTGCAATTTTTTGTCCCACATTTCTGACTTTATTTTTCACAATTGTGAGTTTATATCCTGCAATTTTGAGATTGTCTTCCAATTGCAAGTTTATATCCAGCAATTTTGACTTTTTTTTTCCTCGTTATTGCAAGTTTGTGTCCCACATTTCTGACTTTATTTTTTCGCAGTTGTGAGTTTATATCCCGCAATTCTGACTTTCGCAGTTGTGTGTTGTCATGCAATTCTGAGGAAAAAAATGAAGAATTACAAGTTTATATCCCACAATCCTAACTTTATTTCTTGCAATTGCGATATCCTGTAATTCTGACTTTGTCTTGCAATTGCGAGTTTATATCCCACAATTCTGACTTTATTTTTCACAATTGTGAGTTTATATCCTGCAATATATTCTGAATTTATTTCTTGCAGTTGCAAGTTTATGTCTTGCAATTGCGAGTTTATATTCCACAATTCTGACTTTATTTCTTGCAATTACGAGTTTATATCTGGCAACTCTGACTTTATTTCTTGCATTTGTAAGTTTATATCCCGCAATTCTGACTTTATAACTCGCAGTTGTGTGTTGTCATGTAATTCTAAGGAGAAAAAAGTATGAATTACGAGTTTATATCTTACAATTCTAACTTTATTTCTTGCAGTCGTGAGTTTATATCCCGTGCTTCTGACTTTGTCTTACAGTTCTGAGTTTGTATCCCACAATTCTGACTTTATTTCTCGCAATTGTGAGTTTGTATCCTGCAATTCTCCCTTTATAACTTAGAATTGTAAGTTTATATCACAATTCTGAGAGAAAAAACTTGCAACTGCCAGAAATAGTCAGTTTATTCTGTAGTTCTGACTTTATTTCTTGCAATTGTAAGGTTATATATGTCAACTTTGACTTCATTTCTCGCTATTTTGTGTCCCATAAGTTTGTGTCCCACATTTCTGACTTTATTTTTCACAATTCTGAGTTTATATCCCACAATTCTGACTTTATTTTTTGCAATTGCGAGTTTATATCTGGCATCTCTGACTTTATTTCTAGTTATTGCAAGTTATTGCAATTTTGTGACATTTCTGACTTTATTTTTCACAATTGTGAGTTTATATCCCGCAATTTTGAGTTTGTCTTGCAATTGCAAGTTTATATCTGGCAACTCTGACTTTATTTCTTGCAATTGTTAGTTTATATCCTGCAATTCTGCCTTATTTTTTTCACCGCAATTCTGACTTTATTTCTTGCAGTTGCAAGGTTATATACGTCAGCTTTGACTTCATTTCTCGCTATTTTGTCCCATAAGTTTGTGTCCCACATTTCTGACTTTGACTTTATTTCTCGAAATTGCTAGTTTATATCCCACAATTCTGACATTATTTCTTGCAATTGCGAAGTTTACATCTGGCAACTCTGACTTTATTTCTAGTTATTGCAATTTTGTGTCCCACATTTCTGACTTTATTTTTCACAATTGTGAGTTTATATCCCGCAATTCTGACTTTCGCAGTTGTGTGTTGTCATGCAATTCTGAGGAAAAAAATGAAGAATTACAAGTTTATATCCCACAATCCTAACTTTATTTCTTGCAATTGCGATATCCTGTAATTCTGACTTTGTCTTGCAATTGCGAGTTTATATCCCACAATTCTGACTTTATTTTCACAATTGTGAGTTTATATCCCGCAATATATTCTGAATTTATTTCTTGCAATTGCGAGTTTATATTCAGAAATTTTGACTTTATTTCTCGCTATTGCAAGTTTGTGTCCCACATTTCTGACTTTATTTTTCACAATTGTGAGTTTATATCCTGCAATATATTCTGAATTTATTTCTTGCAGTTGCAAGTTTATGTCTTGCAATTGCGAGTTTATATTCCACAATTCTGACTTTATTTCTTGCAATTACGAGTTTATATCTGGCAACTCTGACTTTATTTCTTGCATTTGTAAGTTTATATCCCGCAATTCTGACTTTATAACTCGCAGTTGTGTGTTGTCATGTAATTCTAAGGAGAAAAAAGTATGAATTACGAGTTTATATCTTACAATTCTAACTTTATTTCTTGCAGTCGTGAGTTTATATCCCGTGCTTCTGACTTTGTCTTACAGTTCTGAGTTTGTATCCCACAATTCTGACTTTATTTCTCGCAATTGTGAGTTTATATCCTGCAATTCTCCCTTTATAACTTAGAATTGTAAGTTTATATCACAATTCTGAGAGAAAAAACTTGCAACTGCCAGAAATAGTCAGTTTATTCTGTAGTTCTGACTTTATTTCTTGCAATTGTAAGGTTATATATGTCAACTTTGACTTCATTTCTCGCTATTTTGTGTCCCATAAGTTTGTGTCCCACATTTCTGACTTTATTTTTCACAATTCTGAGTTTATATCCCACAATTCTGACTTTATTTCTTGCAATTGCGAGTTTATATCTGGCAACTCTGACTTTATTTCTAGTTATTGCAAGTTATTGCAATTTTGTGACATTTCTGACTTTATTTTTCACAATTGTGAGTTTATATCCCGCAATTTTGAGTTTGTCTTGCAATTGCAAGTTTATATCTGGCAACTCTGACTTTATTTCTTGCAATTGTAAGTTTATATCTTGCAATTCTGCCTTATTTTTTTCACCGCAATTCTGACTTTATTTCTTGCAATTGCATGGTTATATACGTCAACTTTGACTTCATTTCTCGCTATTTTGTGTCCCATAAGTTTGTGTCCCACATTTCTGACTTTGACTTTATTTCTCGAAATTGCTAGTTTATATCCCACAATTCTGACTTTATTTCTTGCAATTGCGAGTTTACATCTGGCAACTCTGACTTTATTTCTAGTTATTGCAATTTTGTGTCCCACATTTCTGACTTTATTTTTCGCAGTTGTGAGTTTATATCCAGCAATTTTGACTTTTTCTCGTTATTGCAAGTTTGTGTCCCACATTTCTGACTTTATTTTTCGCAGTTGTGTGTTGTCATGCAATTCTGAGGAAAAAAATTAAGAATTACAAGTTTATATCCCACAATCCTAACTTTATTTCTTGCAATTGCAATATCCTGTAATTCTGACTTTGTCTTGCACTTGCGAGTTTATATCCCACAATTCTGACTTTATTTCTTGAAATTGCAAGTTTATATCCAGCACTTTTGACTTTATTTCTCGCTATTGCAAGTTTGTGTCTCACATTTCTGACTTTATTTTTTGCAATTGTCAGTTTGTCACTCAGTTCTGACTTTTTAACTTGCAGTTGTGAGTTTGTATCTCAATTCTAAAAAGAAAAAAAAAAAGTCAGAATTGAGATACCAGTGTTTCCCCTACCATTATCTTAGGGGGGTGGCCTGCCCCCCCCCCCAACGGCACCCCGGCCCCCCTTGAACGTCCAGTTCATTTTATTTTCGATATAGCGCCAGATCACAATAGAAGTCATTTAAGGTTATCTTTCCTATAGAACAGGTCTATACATTGTTCTTTTATTAAACTAAATTGTCTTATGTTATTTATGTTATTTACGAAGGCATGTCATTTCTGTCTCTATATGGTCGCGCGTTTACAATGTCTCCTTCGCGAAAACACAAAAAACGGGATCGCGGACTCCATTCATAAAAAACAAATTTACTATAGCGCGAAATGCCACGTAATTCGTCGATTTTTAGGATGAATAAATCAAAAGTTGGTCTGTCACTTAATTCAAATCGTGATATGGACTAGTGTCTGTGAAAACTGAAATGCAAAAAGACCGTTTTAATATGAATCCTGCATGTTCCCTTTGCCTCTGTATGTATGAATGGCGGAGACGCGTTTTTACTACACGCATACTGAAGCACGCGTGATGCTCCCGGTAATTTTTGACATTTGCATCTCACATGAACAGATAAACTCAATCTCCAAAGCTGCTGTGTGTGTCACTTTTACCGTTTCATTTGAGAAAACTAGCATCATATCATACTGTACACACAGAAACTTAACGGCAAACTTTCAAAATAAAAGTACGGTTTAACATGAAACAGAACAATATTAGTCTTGTATTACTTTTGTACAGTATAATGTAGGTGTTTATATATATTTAAATAATTGACATAAAACAATATATATGATGAAAAATAAATATTACAACAAGATTAACCACTTAATTGTAGAAAAAAATACTACAATTATTATTTAAACGTTTTAAACTGTATTGATTTTAACAGTAAACCTCTGTTTGTTTGCCAAAAATTAAAAGGGTTTATTTTTCATTTGATTTAAAAATAAATAAATGTTTATGCTTTCATTTGATTATCAGAAAAATTAAAACACACAAGAAGTTATAAAAAAAAAAAAAAAAGATTGTAGAGTTTGAAAGAGATTGAAAAAGTTTTGGACTTATTTTTTCACTGAAATAAATGTTTTCGTTATTACACAAAGTAGGCTAAAGTACCTGGAAAAAAAAGTAACATTGGCACGTCATGTGCGTATGTTTAGCACCATTTTATCGCATCGTAATTCTAATGAACGCATATAGATGTTACTGAGGTGAATGTTTATGTTTACTATATACAGACGGATTCTGATATATCGTATTTAATTCAGCCTAAACCACATTTTACTACCTTTATCCTAATGACTGTGCAATGCCGGATAATATAATCCTTATATCTCCTTAAAAAGCAGCTACAAATAACAAGCAAAGAACATTTACTTTATCAAAGAACTTCATCACTAACTAGTGTAGCCTAGTCTAGTGCGAGGTTCACTTTAAAAAACACTCCGTTATAATCAGTTTATCTATCTACACTGTATGATGAATAAATCTTACCCATGCTGTGTGTTAAGGCGACGCGGCCACTCTATGCTTGTTTATACCGCAGCAAGTTTCTGAAGCATCCTAGAACCGACTTTCTGCACTGCATCGCTAAAGTAGGCGCCTTTTTGATGGATAATAATAATAATAATAATAATCGTCTTGCTATCGTCATAGTTATCAGCAACAGGTGATATCTCGTAACTATCGTCGATACGCGATACTATCGTCTATCGGCACAACCCTATCTCCTTATATGAATGCCCATGTTGTGATATTAAATGTTTAAGCACATATTGGTGTGCTCTATAGGTGTCCACATACTTTTGGCCATATACTGCATTTGGTGGAGGCAAGAATAGAGTCATAGTCAAATTCAGATTCAAATCCATTATTCATCTTTTGGCAAGTTCTCTCGCTGTTCTCTCCGGCTTCAGTACTGTGCTAACTGATAAACTATTGATGGGGTTTAAAAAGAGCGAGCGCTCAGATGTTGAAGAGAATGGTATTAAAATTGGTGCTGATAGCTTGTATTCTAGATGGAAGAATACTGTAATTCTGTTTGGGAGGTCTGGACATCACTGACTGCCATTGTTTGCTGCCATTGGCATTCCTCACATAGCAAATAGGCCAAACCGAAATGTCTCCCTCTCAAAAATGAAGCACTTGAGGACACTTGGCTATGATGGATTAAAGAATTAAATCTTCTGGACTTTTTCGTCTGATCTCTGTTGATTTGTTTGGGCATTTATGAAACACATTGAGCTGATTAAAATTTTTCATGGATAGTTTTGGTCAGCTTTCATGTAATACTCCTGCTTGTTGTTTTTGGATATTATTCCTTCCTTTTTTTTGACCAATATTCCTATTATCCCATTTGACACGGGTTAACATGAACATTGTGAGTTACAGAAGGGGTTGGGAATGTTTTAAGCAGTTTGTGCAATGTTTTTCAGTCTTAGTGTGTGGCCGAAAGATTGTTTTTGAATGGCAATGAGTCAAAGGCATTGAACAGGTCAACATCTTCCTCAGAAACAAACAACATGCTGTAGCCTTGAATTAGATCCTCCTTTTCATAACATTGCTAAATGCATCTGACAACAGAGATTATTGCAAAAGCACATATTTAGATTTGGTGTACACTACATGTTGCATCCTGTAACAGACACAACACGTTCAGCGCTAGTTTTTGAGGTCGAATGCCATTAGCCAAAGCCAACATGGACGGCTTTTGAAAGGCTTGATCCAAATTCAGCCAAACCATAATATTTGCAGACACTAAATCCAGCCAGAAATGAAAGAAACGTCATGGAAGACTGTATTGTCTTTAAGAAGGCTCTGCAGGCTGAGTGTTTAAATAATAAATGAAATGCGCCATGAAGATTGAATAGATCATGTTCACAATTAAACTGCCATGTAACAATCAGAAGCGTGAAGAATTGGAGTTTTCCCTCTGTTAAGATCTCATTCACACTCTGCACTGAATGTTCTGCACATGGAAATGTGATCAAATCACAATCGGCCACATAAAAGGGGAAAATTCAACCAAGACTTATTGTGCTTGGATGACTGGATTTAAAGATGGTGCTAATGCAGCAAATAATCATTATAATATTTTTTAGCTTAAATGTATAGAAATATTTCTAAAAATATATTTATATATTCTTTAAAAACATTTATATATAATATACTATTGTTAATTAGAAGATATTTTATAAAGTTTTAGTATTTAAAGTCCCCCTGTAGTCAAAAGATGTATCCTTTAAAATGAATCCTTGATCATCAAAATTACATATTTAAATGTTTTTCTTGTGAAAATAATTTTCTCATGCCTTGAATGTAACTACCCCCCTTGTCTCATTTACTATATGCAGATCTATGAATATGCAAATTAGCCCCGCCTCCTCACTCACACCAGCCAGAGCCTCCTGATCTGTCCACTAACTCAACTGTTCTTAACTGATTGCTAAAACCATGTTTTTACTAGCAGACAACTACAGTATATATCTCACAATTCTTACTTTATTTCTTGCAATTGCGAGTTTATAATCACGTAATTCTGACTTTTTAACTTGCAGGTGTGAGTTTGTATCTCAAAATACTGAGAAAAAGTAAGAATTACAAGTAGGGATGCACCGAAATGAAATTTCTTGGCCGAAACCGAAAACCGAAAAAGAGGAAACCAAGGCTGAAAACTGAAACACCGAAAGAATTATGCTAATTATTAGTACCATTGCATTTATGGCTATGACTGTGTACTAATTTTACTAAAATCAAGGCATTGCAATTGCATAAATTAATATTAAAGTTTCAAAGAATAAATCAGTTATATTAATTTAAACAACTATTATCAGTCAAGTATTATATTACTTAAATAACATATACATATATTTTACTGCCTTTGTTTAAATTGTTTAAATTTTTATAACACATTATCTTGTGGATCCATCAGTTCACATTTACAACTCTACGTCTTTCTCTTCCAGCAGGAGGCGTTATCAGAATAATAGTACACAAAGCAGCCCAGCAAATGACTTTGAAACGTGCAGCGCTCATATTTATTCAATGGATAGCCTTTTGAAGTTTCATCGCAATTCTTGTCTTTCAGTCCCCACATTTAAGACCACCCGAAATCATAATTAAGACTTTCTTAACCCCTAATAACACTGCAGTCATCAATGAAAATTAAGAGCTTTATTTCAAGAACCGACACAAAATACGTTTCTTTTTATTTTTTTCCCACCATGTTCGGGGCACAAGAAAAATATTTAAAACACAAATATTTATAAAAATACAGTATATAGAAAAGCCATATCTTTAAAATATTGCGACGTAACACCAATGTAAAGCCATTGTTTTTTTTACTCACTGAAAGCTACATCTGTCTCGATCTGACACCCCCTCTTGAAATTTCAGAATTACAAGTTTTGCAAATCGCTATCCATGGGTCTTTCTCAGATATACTGAAATACATCCACACCACAGACGTGTTGCTTCAGAAAAGCACGTGCAGGCTGCGGTTTCTGTTTGCGTCAACATACTGTTTCGGCCGTGTTGTTTCTGACTTTATTTCTCGCAATTACGAGTTTATATCCTGTTATTCTGACTTTATTTCTTGCAATTACGAGTTTATATCCTGCAATTCTGACTTTATTTTTCGCAATTGCAAGTTTGTATCTGGCAATTTATATCTGGCAATTTTGACTTTATTTCTCGCAATTACGAGTTTATATCCTGCAATTCTGACTTTATTTTTCGCAATTACGAGTTTATATCCTGTAATTCTGACTTTATTTCTCGCAATTACGAGTTTATATCCTGCAATTCTGACTTTATTTTTCGCAATTACGAGTTTATATCCTGTAATTCTGACTTTATTTCTCGCAATTACGAGTTTATATCCTGTTATTCTGACTTTATTTCTTGCAATTACGAGTTTATATCCTGCAATTCTGACTTTATTTTTCGCAATTGCAAGTTTGTATCTGGCAATTTATATCTGGCAATTTTGACTTTATTTCTCGCAATTACGAGTTTATATCCTGCAATTCTGACTTTATTTTTCGCAATTACGAGTTTATATCCTGCAATTCTGACTTTATTTCTCGCAATTACGAGTTTATATCCTGTAATTCTGACGTTATTTTTCACAATTGCAAGTTTGTATCTGGCAATTTATATCTGTCAATTTTGACTTTATTTCTCGCAATTACAAGTTTATATCCTGTAATTCTGACTTTATTTCTCGCAATTACGAGTTTATATCCTGCAATTCTGACTTTATTTCTCGCAATTACAAGTTTATATCCTGTAATTCTGACTTTATTTCTCGCAATTACGAGTTTATATCCTGCAATTCTGACTTTATTTTTCGCAATTACGAGTTTATATCCTGTAATTCTGACTTTATTTCTCGCAATTACGAGTTTATATCCTGTAATTCTGACTTTATTTCTCGCAATTACGAGTTTATATCCTGCAATTCTGACTTTATTTTTTGCAATTACGAGTTTATATCCTGTAATTCTGACTTTATTTCTCGCAATTACGAGTTTATATCCTGTAATTCTGACGTTATTTTTCGCAATTGCAAGTTTGTATCTGGCAATTTATATCTGTCAATTTTGACTTTATTTCTCGCAATTACGAGTTTATATCCTGCAATTCTGACTTTATTTCTCGCAATTACGAGTTTATATCTTGCAATTCTGACTTTATTTCTCGCAATTACGAGTTTATATCCTGTAATTCTGACGTTATTTTTCGCAATTGCAAGTTTGTATCTGGCAATTTATATCTGTCAATTTTGACTTTATTTCTCGCAATTACAAGTTTATATCCTGTAATTCTGACTTTATTTTTCGCAATTACGAGTTTATATCCTGTAATTCTGACTTTATTTCTCGCAATTACGAGTTTATATCCTGTAATTCTGACTTTATTTCTCGCAATTACGAGTTTATATCCTGCAATTCTGACTTTATTTTTCGCAATTACGAGTTTATATCCTGTAATTCTGACTTTATTTCTCGCAATTACGAGTTTATATCCTGTAATTCTGACGTTATTTTTCGCAATTGCAAGTTTGCATCTGGCAATTTATATCTGTCAATTTTGACTTTATTTCTCGCAATTACGAGTTTATATCCTGCAATTCTGACTTTATTTCTCGCAATTACGAGTTTATATCTTGCAATTCTGACTTTATTTCTCGCAATTACGAGTTTATATCCTGTAATTCTGACTTTATTTTTCGCAATTGCAAGTTTGTATCTGGCAATTTATATCTGTCAATTTTGACTTTATTTCTCGCAATTACGAGTTTATATCCTGCAATTCTGGCTTTATTTCTCGCAATTACGAGTTTATATCCTGTAGTTCTGACTTTATTTCTTGCAATTACGAGTTTATATCCTGCAATTCTGACTTTATTTCTCGCAATTGCAAGTTTATATCCTGTAATTCTGACTTTATTTTTCGCAATTGCAAGTTTGTATCTGGCAATTTATATCTGTCAATTTTGACTTTATTTCTCGCAATTACGAGTTTATATCCTGTAATTCTGACTTTATTTTTCGCAATTGCAAGTTTGTATCTGGCAATTTATATCTGTCAATTTTGACTTTATTTCTCGCAATTACGAGTTTATATCCTGTAATTCTGACTTTATTTTTCGCAATTGCGAGTTTGTATCTGGCAATTTATATCTGGCAATTTTTACTTTATTTCTTGCAATTGCGAATTTATATACCACAATTTTGACTTTATTTCTTGCAATTGCGAGTTTGTATCTGGCAATTTTGACTTTTTTTTGCAATTGCGAGTTTTATGTTCCGTAATTCTGACTTTATTTCTTGTAATTGTGAGTTTATATCACGCAATTCTGACTTTTTAACTTGCAGTTGCAAGTTTGTGTCTCACAATTCTGAGAAAAAAGTCTGAATTGTGAGATATAATGTATGAATTGTGAGAAAGTTTTTTTTATTTTTTATTTATTCAGTGGTGAAAATGGGCTTCCATATGAAACTGCATTGAATTGTATGTATAGCTACATTTTAGGAGGCAAACAAGCCTATGCTGCAGAAAAGCATAAACTATACTACATGGCTAAAGCAAATAATCATATTTTTTATATTAAATGTATATAAATATTTATAAAAAAAAAATCTAAAAATATATTAAAATATTTATAGATTTTAAAATAATATATTATTGTTAATTATAAGATATTTTAAGTTTTAGTATTTAAAGAACCAAAAATCACGTATGACTGACAAGTTAATAAATTGTGTTTTTAAAGTCAAATGTTTGGTAAAATAATGCAAGACTTTGAATTTTTTAAAGTGACATTGATTTCACAGGATGATTTCTTCATTGTAATGAATTTAGTCAGAGAGGTTTTGCACATTCAGAAACCAAAATTACATTTTCTGTAATTTATATTGAAAAACAATGACAACAAAAAGGCTCATCCATCTTTGTTCATGTCAACAAAAAAAGGAATCTTTTTAAATGAACGTTTCCTGGAAGCTTCAAAATGATTGTCATTTTATTTAAAGCGACCTTACAAGAATGTATAACACAATCTGATCTATTTAGCATATATGATGACGTCTGCTTCTCAGACAACAATAAGTCTTTCAGCCTCGGCCTGCTCTAGCCCTTCTATTTCATTCCTCTTTGTTTTTAAAAGTCCAGAACGCAGAGCTGGCCTGTGTTCTAACGCTGGATTGATTTTAATTTTCCCCTTGGTTGACAAAGAGGATGACGTTTGCTTTTTAAATGGGAAATCAACGGCATTTCAATAAGTCTCTCATCTGCTGACCCCGACCTGCGTGTTTACCGCTGTGGGGAATATAAGTAAATACACTCATGGAAAAACTCTTGCTCACATTGCACTTAGGCCTTGAATTCATTATAGTTGCTTATTGTGTTTTCTTTTATCATCATCCAAAGCAATATGACTCCAGGGTTTTAAGTAACCTTTTTTTAAATGACCGTACTATCTGTTTTTCCTGGAGATGATGCAGTAATAACAAAAATGTTTGTAACATGAACATGTATATATGTTTAAAAACTGTAAGACGTAATGTTTTTTAAGAAATCTCTTCTGCTCACCAAGGCTGCATTTATTTGATGGAAATAGTAATATTCTGAAATATTTTTACAACTTCAAGTAACTGTTTTCTATTTTAATGTTTTAAAATGCAATTATTACTGTCTTGGCAAAGCTGAATTTTCAGCATCATTACTCTTGTCTTCATTGTCACACGATCCTTTAGAAATAGAAATCATTCTAATATGTTGATTTGTGGCTCAAGAAACATTTTTGATGATTATTAATGTTGAAAACAATTGTGTACAATTTTTTTTTTTTAGGATTCTTTGATGAACAAAGTTCAAAAGAACAGAATTCAGCTGAAATAGAAAGCTTCTGTAACATTAAAGTCTTATTGTTGCTTTTGATCAGTTAATGCATTCCTTCTGAATTAAAGTATTTATTTCTTAATTTCTTTCCAAAAAAAAAAGAAAGAAAAGAATTCTGACTTACCCCAAACATTTAAACAGTAGTGCATAATGTTACAAAAGCTTTCTATTTATACTAAATCATGATCTTTTGAACTTTTTCATCAAAGAATCCTAAAAAAAAAAAAATTGTCAATCTTAACGTTATAAAACTTTTGACTACTTGTGTGTATATTCACTGCCAGTTAAAAGTTTGGGAGATTTTTAGTGTATTTTAAATAAGTTTCTAATACAGAAAAAATGTTATCTTGTAAAATATTACCATGTAAAACAATGTTCTTCTATTTTAGTTACATTACCATTAAAAATCGAATTTATTCCTGTGATCAAAGCTGAATTTTTCAATATCATTACTCCAGTATTTAGTATCACATGATCTTTCAGAAATCATTCTGATATGCTGATTTATTATCAGTGCTGGAAACAGTTCTGCTGCTTACTTTTTTCAGGATTCTTTGATGAATAAAAAGTTAAAAAGAACATTTATTTTAAATAGAAAGCTTTACTAACAATATACACTACTGTTCAAAAGTTTGGGGCCAGTACGTTTTTATTCTTTCTTTTTTTTTTTTTAAGAAATTAATACTTCCATTTACCAAGGAAGTGTCAAATTAATAAAAAGTGATAGCATAGATTTACATTGTTAGAAAAGATTTATATTTTGAATAAATGCTGTTCTTTTTAACTTGTTATTCATCAAAGAATCCTGAAAAAATAAACACAGGTTCCAAAAAAAATTGTCAGCAAAACGTTTTCAACATTGATGATTCTTATAATAAATCAGCATATTAAAATGATTTCTGAAGGATCGAGTAACACTTAACACTGGAGTGACAGCTAATGAAATTTCAGCTTGCAACACAGGAATAAATTATATTATTAAAATATACTATAATTTATTGTTTGGTTTTTTTTGTATTTTTGATCAAATAAATGCAGTCTTAAGAGACTTATAACATTATAAGTCTTACAAGTGATCCCAAACGTTTGAGTGATAGTGTATATATCTTAAAAATACAGAAAAAGTAATATTCTGGCATATTATTACAGTTTAAAATAACGGTTTTCTATTTTAATATATTAAAAAAATATATATATTCCTGTGATGCAAAGCTGATTTTTTTTATCAGCCATTATTCCATGTCTTCAGTGTCACTTGACCCTTTAGAAATCATTCTAATATGCCCATTTATTACTTTTATTATCAATGTTGGAAATAGTTATGCTGCTTAATATTTCTTTGGAACCTGTGATTATTTTTTTCAGGATTCTTTGAACAAAAAGTTAAAGAGAACAGCATTTATTTAAAATAGAAATCCTTTCTAACAACATACACTACTGTTCAAAAGTTTGGGGCCAGTACATTTTTATTCTTTTTTTTTTTTAAAGAAATTAATAATTAATAATACTTCCATTCACCAAGGATGTGTCAAATTAATAAAAAGTGATAGCATAGATTTACATTGTAAGAAAAGATTTATATTTTGAATAAATGCCGTTCTTTTTAACTTATTCATCAAAGAATCCTGAAAAAATAATCACAGGTTCCAAAAAAAATTTGGCAGCACAACTGTTTTCAACATTGATAATTCTTATTATAAATCAGCATATTAGAATTATTTCTGAAGGATCATGTGACAGAGAAGACTGGAGTAACAGCTGATGAAAATTCAGCTTGCAACAATAAAAACCATTATTTTATATTGGAAAAACATTTTACAGTATTGTTTTTTTCTGTATTTTTGATCAAATAAATGCAGTCTTAAGAGACTTATAACATTACAAGTGATCCCAAACGTTTGAGCGATAGTGTATATCTCAAAAAATACAAAAAAAAAAAAAAACCCAGTAATATTCTGACATATTATTACAGTTTAAAATAATGGTTTTCCATTTTAATATACTTTAAAATATAATTTATTCCTGTGATGCAAAGCTGAATTTTTATTAGCCATTATTCCATGTCTTCAGTGTCACTTGACCTTTTAGAAATCATTCTAATATGCCGATTTATTACTTTTATTATCAATGTTGGAAACAGTTATGCTGCTTAATATTTCTTTGGAACCTGTGATTCTTTTTTTCAGGATTCTGTGATTTAATCCGTTTTTTATTTTTATCTTTTCTAACAATGTAAGTCTTTGCTATCATGTTTTATCAATTTAACACATCCTTGGTGAATATTTCTTTAAAAAACAGAATTAATAAACAAGTACTGACCACAAACTTTTAAATGGTAGTTTATATTGTTATAAAAAATGCTGTTCTTTTTAACCTTTCCAACTAAATATTAAGCAGCACAACTGTTTTCAGCACTGATAATAAATCAGCATTTTAGAATGATTTCTGAAGAATCGAATTACACGGAATACTGCGGAAATTATGCTGAGAATTTTGGAATTAATTATATTTGAAAATACATTCACACAGTTATTTTATATTGAAATAGTATTTCACAATATTACTTTTTATGGATTTGTTGATGAACTGAATGCAGCCTTGATGAGCAGAAGAAACTTCTTTAAAAAACGTTAAAAATCTTACTGATCCCCAAAATTCTTAAAAACAGTCATTCACAAAGAAACAAAGCATTTACAGAATGATTTCAATTGTAGCATTTTTCCAAACAATCCTCATGGAGCAAAATTTTTTTTACTCATTGTTGCCATTTGAGAATCACAAGGCTTTGGCTTATCAGCAGGTGAATCTGTTCCTCTGTACTAATATCCTGGAGGAAGAACAGACTCAATGCAAATGCCCCATTAAACTGCAGAACCAAACGCAGCCTGGGGTTGCCAAAGTCATAACTCTAATCCTCCATCTCTGGCGCAGAATACTAGTCTGTCACATCAAGGGCAATACCATTTCCTCTTAAATAAGAATATATGGCTTCTTCACTAGCCAGTAATGCTGCTTAATGTCTTATGGGAGAAAATGACTTTTTGGAGAGTGTGCGAGCTGGACCTTGAATTAGCCTGTTGAGATTGAACAAAATGATGAACCTGCTGTGTTTGTGAACCCAAGCTCACACATGCCCAGAAATCAGTCTGTTTTCATTTTAACGCTGTCTGTGTGTGTATGTGAAGGGGAAAAAACTCGGCTGATCTCCGTTTCCAGAGAAACAACAAAACATTTTATTTCTGTTGACATTCTGAATAAAAGCAGAAGACAATAGCTCTTTTCAAAAACCTGCTCACATCCAGACCTCTTAAGGATAAATATATTTTTATATAAACAGTATAAAACTTTTTTTTTGGTTACATTTCAGTGCAACAGTAATAAATACCTGCTGTATCATTATGTATTCTCCATTTCAAGATATATTAGTACAGATAATAAAACACATTTGTCTCTGTAGCAGCAACGAGCCAGAGATTTGAAGATAATCCTAACATAAGTAATAAACAGTTAATGGAAAGTTATAATTCCACATTAGGAAGACATGAGCATTAAACATACTTTTCTCTATACAATATAATCTATAATACAAAACTAGTATTTACATTTTGCTTTTGTAATGTTTATCCTATAGGAGACATGTAGGATTTTCCATCTTACCTATGCAGTCATACATGCCCATTATTTGTTGATGTAAGCATTGTGGAAAACTCATGAAATGACGCTAGACACTCTCTCCCTGACACTTTATGTGAATTATATACGACCCGTCTGAAATAGCAGGCTTGTCCATATAAACAAATGGTAATATATGTCTTTTTAATGTAACTTAGATTTTTATGTCATGTTTTACTGATTTGTATGGATCAGCCCGCAGCCCTTTCAGACTAAATATTATAAATGTTGAAGGGCCCCTCGTATTCCATCATTAGAGTTAAAATCAGTCAGTCACACCGTGCCAAGAAATATTTCAGATTTGAAGTCCGTTTTGTCAAACCGTACAGGCTGTGGGTGAGTGAGGTTTGGCAGGTTTACTTGTAAAATCTTTCCTGAACAGCTTGTCACTTTCCAGCCCAACAAACAATCAACAAGAACTCAAAATCAGAATATACTTTTTTAAAAACATGTTTCTAAAGTTATTGCGTGCAATTCATTCCAAATAATAAATAAAATATGCTGGAAAAACAAATCTAATCTAAAAAAGCCAATTTTTCATAATCCAATCAATTCTCAAAGGATAAAGTTAGGTCCCACTGTAGATTGTTCTCAAAAACATATCATATGACAAAATAAAAGGGTTATGAACAGGTTCTCGATGACTTAAACACAATTGTGACCCTGGACCACAAAACCAGTCTGAAGTAGCACAGGTATATGGGTCAAAATGATCTTTTTTTATGCCAAAAATCATGTTTCATAAAGATATTTTGTAAATTTCCTACCGTAACTATATATAAAAACTTTTTGATTAGTAATGTGCATTTGGACAACATTAAAGACGATTTTCTCAATTTTTCTATCTGAATAATAAGCTTTCCGTTGATGTATAAATCTCAATTTAAAAAAAAAAAGACCCTTATGACTGGTTTTGTGGCCCGGGTCACATTTCTTCATAATCACCTTCTCAACTCAAGAACAGCTTCATTGTAATTGGACAACTATAGACATTCACTCACTTATGATTGAAGTCCACATGTAGACAAAGACTCTCATGCATTAATAGTGCAAATCATGTACAATTTACAGAAGTCCACAGTCCTGATGGATCAGCGCCAGGGTGGGTATCGCCACAGCAGTGAAACATGAAGGCAGCAGCACAGGAGATCTATGAACGCTACCATACTACAGATCGGATGAGCGGCTGTCAGAACTGAGCTGAGAAACTCATAGGTAGGTTACAGTAAGTGGAACTAAGTAAAATGGGGTAATGAATGACAGTGAACAGACAGTTAAATGGGAGGAACCAAATTTCCCTTCACGTTTTGAGAAAATAACTCAATGTCCAAGAAATGGTTCTACTAAAACTATTGATTATCATGAATCCTTCTCAAAAAAAGTCAACATATTACCAACTCACTTTGAAATGCCAATGATGCTCATTTGGCATTCAGAAAGTTGCATGCCCAGTCAGAGTGAGGAGTAGGATAGCACAGGGAGGCTGTTTATCTCAATGGCAGTTATTTGGCTGGTTTTTAGCAAGTTCCCCTATAATTTCAGTTCAGTCTTGCTCTTTTGCTTGCATTTTATAAAAAGGCTATTACTGAAGAATCGAGCAGTTAAAAACTATACTAGACAGCAAATCCACAAGCTCGTAGCCCAAAAACGGAAACTACTTTAAATTTCAGCTAAACAGATTTAAAAAGTGAAGGAAAGGCCAAACTAGGCATGGATGACATGTAAAGCTGGGTTTCGTTAGCATAGCAATGGAAATGAATCCCAAACTTTTTAAAGATTTATCCAAGAGGCAGTCAATAAATAATGAATAGAAGAGGCCCGAAGACTGAGCCTTGGGGAACACCAGCAGTAACATGCAATAGCTCAGATCTAAAGGTAAGTTGTACAAACTGAGTGTGACCAGAAAAATATGATCTAAAACAAGACAGACAGATGTCTGTAAATCCCAGGGAGACAAGCCTGTCTAAAGGGATGTTACGTGAGAGGATGTCTAAGAGGATGTTACGTGTATTAAAGGAAACACTCAGACTGCAAAATAAGTATTGTCAGCTGTCCAGAATCTGCTGGCATAAACGGATCGTTTGTGATTTTAACAAATGCAGTCTTTGTGCTATGAAGTGGACAGAAGCCAGATTGAAAATTTTCAAACAAATTGTTGTCTGAAAGGTAATGTGAAACCTGAGCTACCACAGTATTTTCTAGTACTTTAGAAATAAATGGTAAATTTGAAATGACACGAACATTGTCAAAATTAGTTGGATCTGCTCCCTTTTTTTTTTAAGTATGGAAGTTTTTAATCGTAGTTTTAAGTGATGAAGGAACAAAACCAGAAGAATTGTAATACATTGTGACCCTGGACCACAAAACCAGTCATAAAAGTCCATTTTCAATTGAATAAATAAGCTTTCCATTGATTGGTTTGTTAGGATAGGATAATATTTGGCAGAGTTGCAACTATTTGAAAATCTGGAATCTAAATATTTAGAAAATTGCCCAAATCAAGTTCTTAGCAATGCATATTACTAATCAAAACTTATGTGTTGATGTAATTACGGTAGAAAATTTACAAAATATCTTCATTGAACATGATCTTTACTTAACCTGTTTTTTTGAAAAACTAAAGAAAAATCGATAATGCTGACCCATAAATATACCTGTGCTACTTATGGTTTTTTGTTGTCCAGGGTCACAATTGTAATATTTCAGAATATTGCTGTTTTACTCTTTTTGATCAATCATGGTGATTTGATGAGCATACAAGACTTCTCTCAAAATCTCTCAAACAATATTAATACAATTAATATTGTTTCAAACAATCAGAGGCAGACAGTAGTGAAGTATTTTTACTCTGTTTTAAAAGTACTTTTCAAATGTCTGTACTTTATCAGTGTTTTTCTTTAGAAAACTTTACTTCACAACATTCCAAAGCATAATATTGTACTTTTTACTCCACTGCATTTCATATTTAATTTAATTTAATACTTAATTATGTTAGAAATCTAGTACTTTCCTACTTTTACTCAAGTAATTCAAAGATTTACTTGAGTACAAGAAAGTACTAAATTATTAAAGGAGTAGTTCACTTTCAGAACAAAAATGTACTTGTCATCCAAGATGTTCATGTCTTTTTTTTCTTCAGTCGTAAAGAAATGGTGTTTTTTGAGGAACACATTTCAGGATTTATCTCCATATAATGGACTTCTGTGGTGCCCCGAGCTTGAACTTGCAGTTTAAATGCATCTTCAAAGGACTCTAAATGATCACAGCTGAGGAAGAAGGGTCCCATCTAGCGAAACGATTGGTTATTTTCTGAAAACATTTACAAATTATATACTTTTTAATCTCAAACGCTCGTCTCGTCGAGCTAGAGAAGATTAGCATTTGAGGTTTAAAAGTATATAAATTGTAATTCTTTTTTTTAGAAAATAACTCGTTGTTTTGCTAGACCCTTCTTTCCTCAGCTGGTTTTGATTAGAGCCCTTTGAAGCTGCATTTTGGAAGTTCAAATTTGGGGGCACCATAGAAGTCCATTATATGGAGAGAAATCCTGAAATGTTTTACCCAAAAAAACAATTTCCTTACAACTGAAGAAAGAAAGACATGAACACTTTGGATGACAAGAGTGTGAGTACATTATCTGTAAATTTTTGTTCTGAAAGTGAATTACTCCTTTAAGTATTAAAGGTATAAAAAATAAATAAAACGTTTTATGAAATGTGCAGTAAAGTGCTTTGGAATATAGAAAAGTAAAAGTTTTCCAAAGAAAATACTTTTTAAATTTACTTGAGTAAAGTAAAAATACTTCACTACTGTCCACCTCTGCAATATTAATAAAATTATGCATGAATAAAAAGATGGGAAAGCAAACATGACCTGCATTCACAATACAAGCATTGCCTGCTTCCCTTTAAGTTGCACATTTTCTCCTCATTTCAGAGCAAAAATCACCACAGATGACGACCACTAATCTCAATATTAGAGGGATATGTTCTCAATAAATATAGGTTTTTCAATGACCATTTCTGTTACCTTTAGTTCCATCCAATTCTAAATATTTGGTTACATTCTTTCTTTAACTTAGTGAATGAATGCTACAAGATTACAAAGGTCAAACTCAATGACTTTTAAATTTTTGTGTGCAAATAAGCAGTTGTGCCACTTTGCACGTGCAAAAAACTTCTTAAGTTCTAAATCTTAATATATACAAATATTGCTTTAAATAGATCGCTCATCACTTCTTTCCTGGCACAGTGAATACAGTAATATTACTGTCCACTTCAATAAACTCCTAAACTGAATGGAATCCAGTCACAGCTGACTATGAAAAGGGCCGTTATTTCTTTTAAGAGAATAATGAGTATGCATACTTGCATGAATTATGTCTGAGAGTCTAGCAGATATGCTTAACATGAAACCAATAAGAGCAATGAAAAATCTCACAGCTCATTTCGAACAGCTGGCGAGTCAATCTTCTCTGAACCAAATCAGTCAAAATAAACTTTATCTAAGGTGCATTTATATGTTGGACCTGCTCCTGTCTACACTGGCTTCCTCAGCTTCCTGCACAAGCACAAAGCAGAGGTAGAGTTTATTGTACAAAAAAAAAAAAAAAGAGTTATGTAAAAAATAAATAAATACAATAAAGAAACATGCTGCCAGAAGGACTGCCATTTGCTATTATCCTCCACAAGCAGAAGAGAGTTTTGCCTGGTTTGGGCATATTGTCCACGACACTAAACACTGAACCTTTGAGGTGCAGGTATGTGGTGGAACTAACAGAAGGAACATGAGCCTGGAGCGCTGCAAAGGGTCAAGACTGCCAGTGAACTGAGGCACGGCTGAAATTGGCCCCTGCGGTACATAATGAGGATGAATAGAGAGAGCTAAGTCACTGTCCAAACTAAATAAGCACTAAAGCCTTGCTGGAAAATTCAGCTTAAGATGGTTGCTGTCTTTTTGGAACCATCTTAGACCAGAAACAAACCAGCTATAGCTGGTCGTGCCAATTTAAAGGAACACTCCACTTTTTTTTGGAAATAGGCTCCTTCTCCAACTCCCCCCGAGTTAATAAGTTGAGTTTTACAGTTTTGAAATTCATTCAGCCCTTCTCCTGTTCTGGCGATATCACTTTTAGCATAGCTTAGCATAGATCATTGAATCCTATTAGACCAATAGCATCACGTTCAAAAATGACCAACGAGTTTCAATATTTGTCCTATTTGAAACTTGACTCTTCTGTAGTTATATCGTGTACTAAGACCGGTGGAAATGCAAAGCTGTGAGTTTCTAGGCCGATAAGATTAGGAACTACACTCCCATTCCGGCGTAATAGTCAAGGAAGTTTGCTGCCGTAATATGGCCGAAGCAGGCGGAGTATTATCAGAAATGAGGTCCCAGCTAGTTTAGCATGTGCACATGTGCTGCGTGGTATTACTGCTCCTGCTTCAGCCTTATTACGGCAGCAAACTTCCTTGACTATTACGCCGGATTGGGAGTGTAGTTCCTAATCTTATCAGCCTAGAAAATTGAAGCTTTGCATTTCCACCGGTCTTAGTACACGATATAACTACAGAAGAGTCAAGTTTCAAATAGGACAAATATTGAAACTCGTTGGTCATTTTTGAACGTGATGCTATTGGTCTAATAGGATTCAATGATCTATGCTAAGCTATGCTAAAAGTGATATCGCCAGAACAGGAGAAGGGCTGAATGAATTTCAAAACGGTAAAAATCAACTTATTAACTCGGGGGGAATTGGAGAATGAGCCTATTTCCAAAAAAAGTGGAGTGTTCCTTTAAGGTGGTTTTTGGAAGATGGTAGCTGGTTAACCAGCTTTTCTAACAATCAAATGCTTCAAATTTGACAAATTATGAATCATCGACATTAAAACAACACTGAACTGACTTCAGCTCAGTAATGACACTACTGACTTCTGTACAGCTGCTTTTAGCTGAACTGAATTTGTTTCATCACTAATGGACTATACAAGTTTACAGTTATTGTACAGAACTGAACAGACTGGAGTTGAATAATCATAATATTGACTTTGACTTGATCTAATATTTGAAGCTTGGATTGATTGTTTATTACTACAAAGCTGCTTTTAAAATCAGTTTTGTATAAAGCACTACATAAATAACGGTGACTTGACTAGACCAAAGGTTATTATAATTAACTAAAACTTGAAAAAAAAAGTATATATATATATATATATATATTATAAATGTTAACTGAAATAAAATACAAAAAAAGGTAAACTTATTTCAGCTTGTTTCCAAGGCAACATTTTTCATTTTCATTTGGTTTAACTTAATGTACACTACCAGTTACAAGATTGTGTAATTTATTTGTTTATTTGATCCAAAGTACAGCAAAAATAGTAAAATATTTTTTTCTATTTAAAATAACTCTTTTCTATTTGAATATATTTTAAAATGTAATTTATTCCTGTGATCAAATCTAAATTTTCAGCATCATTACTCCAGTCTTCAGTGTCACATGATCCTTCAGAAATCATTCCAATATGCTGATTTGCTGTTTAAGAAAAAATTATTACTATCATCAATATTTAAAACAGTTGAGGGTGCTTTTTTCTATTCATCAAATAAACCTAAAAAAAATTACTCAGCTGTTTTCAACATAATAATAATAATGATGATAATAAAAATTTTTTTTTTGAGCAGCAAGTCAGAATATTACAAAGATTTCTGAAGAATGGTGTGAAACAATTCAGCTTTTAAAACACAGGAATAAATTACATTTTACAATATATTTAAATAGAAAACTATTTTAAATAGTAAAAATTTTTTACAAAATATTACAAAAATGTTACTGTTTTTGCTGTACTTTAGATCAAATAAATACAGGCTTGGCGAGCCTTTTTTAGAGACTTCTTTAAAAAAATATAAAAAATCTTACTGTTCAAAAACTTTAGACTGGTAGTGTACTAAAATACTTAAAACTAAAATGGAAAACTGTCATACCTGAAAATAACTATATATACACTACAAAATTACTATAACTTTAATCTAAAATATTAAAGGTGCTGTATGTAATTTTACTAAAACACTACTAAAGCATAAAAAAATAATTTTACTAAAGCATAAAAAAATGTTTCATTAATATCTGCAAATGTCACACTGGAACATAAAACCAGTCATAAAAGTCATTTTTTTTTTTTAAATAAATAAGCTTTTCATTGATGTATGGTTGTTAAGAAAGGACAATATTTGGCCGAGATACAACCATTTCAAAATCTGGAATCTGAGGGTGCAAAAAAATCTAAATACTCAGAAAATCGCCTTTAAAGTTGTCCAAATGAAGTTCTTAGCAATGCATATTACTAATCAAAAATTAAGTTTTGATAAATTTACAGTAGGAAATTTACAAAATATCTTCATGGAACATGATCTTTACTTAATATCCTAATGATTTTTGACATAAGCGAAAAATCGATCAATTTGACCCATACAATGTATTTTTGGCTATTGCTACAAATATTCCCGTGCTACTTAAGACTGGTTTTGTAGTACAGGGTCACATATGGTAAGTTTACATACTTGTTTCTCTGAAAAACAATGCTACAATGTTGATTCTACCCACGGCCAGTTTCCTCAATAGTATTTCAACACCAAGGGTTGCCAGTTGGTTGAAAAAACAGCGTATTGCAAATGATCTGGGTAAGAGATCATATTCGCATGGATACTACTTATCTTAAAAGCTCTATGACCTGAGGTATAAAATGAGGATAAATCAACTCATCAACTTAGTGTAAGGCTTGTCACTCTCCATTGTAAATTGCACTCAGTCCTCAATCTGGCAACCCTTGTGAGCATAGAATCTGGGGAGGAGGGGGAAGGAGAAACAACTCTCTCCAATATTTAGAATTTGGACTAATTTCATCCATTAGTTGTCAATATTACATACTGTACCTTTAACAAAAACTATAATAATATCTTAATGATTCTAAAGTAACACTGGACTTATTTACTTAGTCTAGCTTGAAACTAGCTATCATGTTTCAAAAGCCATCTTAATCTGAGCTAACATGCATTCTGTCCATTGTACCCGTCTGCTAGCCCTCTTTATTTCGGTATTGAGGCCATCTGATCAGCATGTGTCTGTCACTAATGGAAATGCAGAGGAGGCTGAATTAAATGAGGTGGGGAAGGGGAGGTGTGTTTGTGAGTTAAAGCTCCTGGCTTTGCGCTTGTTGTTTGGAAGAAGCGAGTGAGTAAGCAGTACCTGTACTTTCTCTCTCTCTCTTTAAAATCTGGTGCTCTCATGTTTCAACATGCGGATTTTGGGGAGCGTACTGGCCCCCCTGTACCCGTACCCCTGGTGCTGCTCCTCCAGTCATTGAGCTGTGCTACTGGACGGAGAACTTCCACTGGAGCTTGAGCTGGTGGAGCTACTGTCTTCAAAGATGGAGATTTCGATCTGGACAGCCACAGTCAAGGGTTAAATACTCCAATATTGAAATATAACAGTGTGAAAAATGTAAATATCCCATTCAATTGTTTAATGACTTTCTTGTCATGTCGTATTTTCTTTTTAAATAGCATGTGGAAGATGATTTATTCCAAAATAACTTAGTGCATTGGAGTTAAACATTTTATTAGTTCATGCAATCAAACCAATACATTAGAGTTGCTTGCATGCTACTGTTTGCTTCTTGACATTTAATTATTTTATTTTAATCGTATTAAGCAAAATTGTTCATACACTACCTGTCAAAAGTAAGATTTTGAATATTTTTTTTTAAAGAAGTCTCTTCTGCTCACCAAGCCTGCATTTATTTGATCCAAAGTACAGCCCAAACTGTAAAAATTGTTAAATGTTTTTACTATTTAAAATAACTGTTTTCCATTTGAATATATTTAAAAATGTAATTTATCCCTATGATTTCAAAGCTATTTTTAGCATCATTACACCAGTTACATGATCCTTCAGAAATCAATCTAATATTCAGAATTTTTTGCTCAAAACATTGTTAAAAAAATCCAAGTAGAATTTTTTCATGTGTTTTTTTTTGATGAATAGGAAAGTTCAGAACAGGATTTATCTGAAATAGAAATCTTTTGTAACATTATAAATGTCTTTATTAACACTATTGATGAATTTAAAGCATCCTTGCTAAATTAAAATGTATTCATTTCTATAATTTATTAAAAAAAAACACTAAAGACTGGAGTAATGATGCTGAAAATGTAGCTTTAATCACAGGAATAAATTACATTTTCAAATATATTAAAAAAGAAAGCAGTTATTTTAAATAGTTTTATATTATTAAATAGTTCAATATTTTTAAATAGTTTATTCTAAATAGTATAAATATTTTACTATATTACTGCTTTTGCTGTATTTTAGATCACATAAATGCAGGCTTGGTGAGCAGAAGAGAATTCTTAAAAAAAATCTTACCGTTCAAAAACTTTTTAATTTTTTAATAATTTACAAATTTTATTAAATAAAAATATACACCCATGAGGTAAAGATCAGTATTCAATATTGTAAGGATCATGTGATGCTAATGACTGGCATAATGATGCTGAAAATGTAGCTTTGCATCACAGGAATAAATCACATTTTTAAATATATTCAAATATAAAACAGCTATTTTAAACTGTAATAATATTTCAGAATATTACATTCTTTACTGTATTTTTGATCAAATAAATGCAGCTTTAGTGAGCATAAAAGACTTCTTTCAAAGACATTAAAAAAATATTACCGACGCCAAACTTTCTAACGGTGGTGTAATTACGGTAAATGTTTATTTTGTAAATGTACACATAATGTTGAGATGGCCTTTAAGTTGATAGACATGCCCTAAAAGCCACAAAACCCAAATTTGGATCCTAAAGAAGATTCTAAATGAGAGTTGGACAGCTGTTAAGCACATTCCCTCCTAACAAGAAACTTAGACCTAATCAGATGTTGAGAATATGCAATATTTTGCAAACGTGGTAGCATAGCAATAAAGGAATTTAACCCATCAACGGATTGATTTAATTTAACTTGAAAATGTCTTTCCTATGAGCTAAACCAAAGCTCTGTGATGAGTTACTGGTGGTCAGTGTGGTAGGATCTGAATGGCAGCTATTGTTTGCCCGTTGCTCCTAAGGTGACAGCTGGTTGGATTGCGCAGGCCTCCGAGCTGACGGCGGGTTGCCAAATCCAGCCGGGCCTGCAGTCAGCGGGAAGCGGGAGGAACGGGATTGCCAAGCTAGCTTGATGGTTCACTGGATAGATTTCCCAAAAGGAATCACCCAAATTATGGGATCCAAAGAATAATATGTTCCTGGAGGATCTTTTGGAAGGGCGTTTACTGTCATACCTGAAGACTATAGATATATAATAGAAGTACAAGTTCACACTAGTTTCTTAAAAGATACTGAATACGTTACGTACAACAATTTAATATATATTCTTAACAAAAGGACACCAAAATAATAATCAAAAAGGAAATGGGTTGCCAAGGCAACTAGTAGACTATTGGAGTGCGCGCAGCTTGCCGAGCCTGATCTCTGCAAAGTGACAAGTATTCAGCCAGGCATCAAAAGACCTGACAGGAGCAATGCAGCAACATCTCATTAGGTGAGTTGCTTAGAAACAATTAGTCTAGTTCACACTGACCCAACAAACAGCAACATTTTAAAGGAGAAGTTCACATCCAGAACAAAAATTTACAGATAACTTATTAACCCCCTTGTCATCCAAGATGTTCATGTCTTTGTTTCTTCAGTTGTAAAGAAATTGTTTTTTGAGGAAAACATTTCAGGATTTCTCTCTATATAATGGACTTCTATGGTACCTGCGAGTTTGAACTTCCTAAATGCAGCTTCAAAAGGCTTTAAACGGTCCCAGTTGAGGAAGAAGGGTCTTGTCTAGCGAAACGATCGGTTATTTAAAAAAAAAAAAAAAAATTGACAATTTATTTACTTTTTAACCTCAAATGCTCGTCTTGTCTAGCTCTGCATGTACTCCATGGAAGTCTCCAACTTAAACCTACTCCAATCACCCTACATTGCTGTTTACCTTTTTTTGTAAAGGGCATTTGTTCTCTTTTGTACATTCACAGTAAAAACATTTCAGGATTTCTCTCTATATAGTGGACTTCTATGGTGCCTGCAAGTTTGAACTTCCTAAATGCAGCTTCAAAAGGCTTTAAACGGTCCCAGTTGAGGAAGAAGGGTCTTGTCTAGCGAAACGACCGGTTATTTAAAAAAAAAAATTGACAATTTATTTACTTTTTAACCTCAAATGCTCGTCTTGTCTAGCTCTGCATGTACTCCATGGAAGTCTCCAACTTAAACCTACTCCAATCACCCTACATTGCTGTTTTACCTTTTTTTGTAAAGGGCATTTGTTCTCTTTTGCACATTCACAGTAAATACTTGGTCGGTACTTCTGCAGCAATGTAGGACGATTCTGAAGTTGGAGGAGAAAATGAGATGGGAGTTTTCCAACCGACCCTAACTGCCTTGAACCAGAATACACAGAGTACACGCAGAGCTTGACAAGATGAGTATTTGAGGTTAGAAAGTGTACATAAATTGTAAAACAAAATTTAAAAAAAATAAATAACCAATCGTTTCGCTAGATAAGACCTTCTTCCTCGTCTTGGATCATTTAGAGCCCTTTAAAGCTGCATTTAAACTGCATTTTGGACGTCCAAACTCAGGGGCACCATAGAATCCACTATATGGAGAGACATCCTAAAATGTTTTTCTTAAAAAACTATTTCTTTACAACTCAAGAAAGAAAGACATGAACATCTCGGATGACAAGAGGGCGAGTAAATTATCTGTCAATTTTTGTTCTGGAAGTCAACTTCACCTTGAAACCTTCTACAGATGTCTGTTGGATTTATAATAGAAAAAAAAACATTCAACAGATACAGGTTTTACACATCAATCCAACAAAACTGTTATAATTTGGTTTAAAATTGTTAGAAAACAGTGTGAACTAGCCCAAAGCTGAAATTTATTTAATCAAGTACAGCAGGGGTGGAAATTAAACAAGGGCTTGTGGCAAAAATGCCCAGTTGCGCAATTAAACAATGTATTACGGCTGATTAAAATGAAATGAGAAGTGTCAATATGCGGAATTACACTTAGATCTGCTCGCACTGCATTGGATTGTTTTCCATGCTGTTTTTTTGCAGTGTTGAGCCTTGTAACCAATCAAATGCGTTTCTGTTGAACTTAGGAATGCATTGGCCAATCAGAGATGTTTAGATTAGTCAGCACTGAAAACACTAGAGCTCTTGTTGAGTGTGCACACTCGCAAATTCCCTCATCATAAACACAGTGCAGATACGATGTAAATAAAAGATTAATTTCATAGCTTCGGTGATTACAACAGGAGTTTTTGCATAACTTGTGCTAGACTTAGCCTGGACCCTCATGTTCGTCTATGAAGCCAGAATGTGACATGACCAAAACAAAACCAAAACGTTTTCTGTATTGAATATTAATTAATCATTATTACAATATAAAGAGCAATAATCTACAATAATGATGTTTGTCGTAATATTGCAGCCCTGTTAGCTTCTGTTTTTTACATTTATAATTAAGATCAAATTTTAGACAGTCTATTGTTACAACAGTTTAAAATATAGATTAAAGTAATTGGGTAAATTTGAGTATTTGACATTAAATGCAACATACGGTTTTTAAAATAATAAGGTAATAAGATTAGAAAAATTGCCCTCACAAAAGTAAAACTGGAAAATGTAATTTCTGGCCCTGAAATACTGAAGGTATTTCACTAACAATATTGAGAAATATAATTACAATTTAAAATGGTATTCTATTTTTTGTAATAGTTTAAAATGTAATTTTATAGCATAATGGCAAAGCTGAATTTTCAGCAGTCCTTTCTCCAGTCTTATTTGTGCAAAAGCAATTTTCAGTCAGAAACTACTAGTCAATGATTACAAAGTAGGGGCAAGTAAATAAACTTTTTTTGTTGTTGTTTTTTTTTTGGCAGAAAATGTTAATTTTTGTTTGTGAAACATAATTTTTTCAAGGAAGTGTCTCATGATCATTCGGAAATCATTCTAATATGCTGATTTGGTGCCCAAGAAAAACAAACATCAAAAACAGCTGTGCTGCTTCATATTTTTGTGGAAACTGCACTTTTTTCAGGATTCTTAAAAAAAAATTGCAACACTGAAAGTCTTGACCTTTACTTTTGGTCAATTTAATGCATCCTTGCTGAATAAAATTATTTAAAAAAACTAAAGTTTAACTACTTTATTTTAGCATGGCTTATGGGGTTTCCCTCAATGTTGTACACTTTTTAGGTACTTTAGTGTACCTTTAAGGTACCAATATGGACACTTTAGGTACAAAGGTGTACCCTTTGTACCTTTATTTCTAAGATTGAGTTGTTTTGTCTACTCTACAAAATCCCATTGATGAATGCTAAGTCTGGCTTTTAATATTAATGTTTTCAAACTCCAGCTGTCAAACAGTTCAAGTATTTTTAACCTGCTTTTAAGTTCATCTTTACAAACATTTCTTTTCTAGTTATTCTTCAAATCACACAGACAGAGTGTTTCCAGGTCTGGCCTGAGGTGCTTTTGGATCTTACACAGTTTCCTAGCTACAACCACAGCACTGGAAAATGGAAAGAAATGCCTACAAATAAGGCTGATTTTCCATTCTGCTTCATATCAACATATCAAAATGTCACCTCAGCTGAACGGCTGTATGTGACGTGATATCCTTAGTATAGACTGTGATTCTTATGAAAGTGTGATTCCCATTTTGGAAGACACAATCACAACTGTATTGACTTGAATCATGCTTCGCCAAACCAATTATAAACCATCTTGTTTTTTTGTGGAATATCAGAAATAAACAGTGGCCACGGGAAAGTATTTTACCCTGAAGTGAGAGCTAAAACAACAAAGTATTTCCAGTAAGCAAATAGAATAAGTCATTAAAGTTCACAGATCAGCTTAGTTATTTCAAGGTGGTGCCAACACTTCAAAAAAAAAAAAAAAAAAAAAACATCCTGGACTGTTTGCAAAGGATACCACTCTCATGCCTCTCTCGATGGGATCTGTGAGGAGCAAACCTCTGGGTGCATAGATCTTCTCATTCTGCTCCTGAATAAACATGCTGATCTTTTTCAGGATCTGTGAGGGTCAGAGAAGAGGACAAAGAGAGGTTATTATAATAAAAACGAGTCACTTCTGCTTACCAAGCCTGCATTTATTTGATCCAAAGTACAGCAAAAAAAGAAAATAAATATTTTAACGATTTATACTGATTTTATTTGAATTTTTTTTTTTAAATGTAATTTATTCATGTGATTTCAAAGCTGATTTTTTAGCATCATTACTACAATCACATGACCCTTCAGAAATCATTCTAATATTCTGATTTGCTGCGTAAAAACATTTATTATTATGTTGAAAACAGCTGAGTAGGATTTTTTTCAGGTTTCTTTGATGAATAGAAAGTTCAGAAGAACAGCATTTATCTAAAATAGAAATCTTTTTAACATTATAATTGTCTTTATCATCACTTTTCATCAATTTAAAGCATCCTTGCTGAATAAAAGTATTAATTTCTGTAATTTCTTTATATAGTATAGTGTATAATGTTACAAAAGCTTTTTATTTCAGATAAATGCTGATCTTTGGATCTTTCTAGTAATCAAAGAATCTTTAAAAATGTTTTAAATATTGATAATAATAATAAAAATGTTTCTTGAACTGCAAATCAGCATGTGACACTGAAGACTGGAGCAATGACACTGAAAATGTAGCTTTGATCACAGGAATAAATTATATTTTAAAATGTATTCAAATAGAAAGCAGTTATTTTAAACAGTAAAAATATTTTAATGTTTGTGCTATTTTTTGCTGTATTTAGGATCAAATAAATGCAGGCTTGGTGAGCAGAAGAGACTTCTTTAAAAAACAAAAAATCTGACTGTCCAAAAAATGTT
The DNA here is from genome assembly GCF_049309525.1 of Garra rufa. NCBI lineage: Eukaryota > Metazoa > Chordata > Actinopteri > Cypriniformes > Cyprinidae > Garra > Garra rufa. The sequence goes on from NC_133362.1 coordinate 12,971,535, forward strand.
GACACTAAAATAATGCAGTAAGTAATAATTTAACAAAATAAGATGTAACATAAAACAGTAATACAATTTTAACCATATAGAGTATGGGAAATTTACCATTAAATAATTTTTACCATAGGATTTTTTAGATTAGATTTTAGATCAGTCAAATTAGGATTTTTTTTTTTTTTTTTTTACACTGTGCGTTTAAAAATATATTTTTATATTTTAATTTTTTATATATTTATCATTTTATCAAAAAGCAACTGCATTATAGCTCTTATAAAAACAATACAAATCTATAAGTATTATAAAGCTAAATAAATGCTTATATTGTATATTGTCAGAGCCATTTGTGAAAACATCAAAGCTGTATAAAAGCAGTTTATTTAGATTACTCGATTTTATTTGTTTGACTTTTCAAGTGAGCATTGCAAAGGCTGTCCGTGTTTCTCTACCCCAGTGGGGTGAAACTGTGCATCACTTTGCTGCGCTTTGCTTTCCACTCTACAGAACCGGCCGTGAAAAGGGACGAGATGTTTGTAACAAGGGAAGAAAACTGGTCTGTTCTGAGTTCAGTGGCCATGAACAAACTTCAGGATGAGCAATGACTCACAGGAGTAAATCCAACACATGCTGCTAGTATGCTACTTGGCGCAACCAAAGGTGAAATATGTTTTTCCAGAACAAAGTGTACAAGCACACTTTTATCCAAAAAAAATTACATTCATTTATCTTGATAAAAATTCCATGTAAATTTAAAGTGAGCTCCAAAAGCCTGAGACCACCAGTGGGAATGCTTTTTCATTACGACTTATATATCAGCATAATATATTGAGTGGAAAGTTGAATTGAAAAATTAACATGAATATCTTTGGTATGTTGACCTTTAGCTTTAATGACAGCGGCGCTTAAGCTGCATGAACTTACATTTTACGTTGATTCACTTAGCAGACTCTTTTATGCAAAGCGACTTAGATTGCATTTAAATGGATAGTTCGCCCAAAAATGAAAATTCTGTCATTAATTACTCACCCTCATGTCGTTCCAAACCCGTAAGACCTTCGTTCATCTTCAGAACACAAATTAAGGTACTTTTGATGAAATCTGAGAGTCCTGAAGATGAACTAAGGTCTTACAGGTTTGGAACAAGATGAGGATGAGTAATTAATGACAGAATTTTTCATTTTGGGGTGAACTGTATTGGTTTGTGCATTCCCTTGTATTTAAACCTGTGACACTGACATTGCGCAACAGTCAGATTCCAGAAAAGTAAAAATCTACTCTCATTTTCTCTATTCAGAAACCAATTTTAAGTGATAACCACAAAGAGATGTACAATGAGATTTGACATTGTTAAGCAATGATCTATGCTTTTGGAAAGGCCAAAAGAGCTCAGTGGTAACCGTTTATTTCTATAAAGCATTGCAGATGGCATTAAGTCATTACGTCTTCTGATTTTTTTTTTTTAATGCCTAAGGAATAAATGAATGTCACATATATCACTGGAGGCAATGCAACTTAAAAATACATATATACACTGCCATTTAAAAGTTTGGGATCAGTAAGACTTTTTTTTTTAAGTTTCTTCTGCTTATCAAGGCTGCATAAAATTGATCAAAAACAGTAATATTGTGAAATATTATTTCAATGTAAATAACTGTTTTCTATGTGAAAATATTTAAAAATTTTACACCATTTCTCCAGTGTTTAGTGTAACATGATCCTTTAGAAATCATTCTAATATGCTGAATTATCAATGCTGAAAACTGTTTAATGCTTAATATGTTGGAATTTGTTGGATTTTTTAGTAAAAGTAAAAAATAACAGCAATTATTTAAAATATAAATCTTTTGTAACAATATAAACTACATTTTAAAAGTTTGCAGACAGTACATTTTTATTCTTTCTTTTTTTGAAAAAAAAAAAAAAAATGAACACTTTGATTCACCAAGGATAGTGAATAGGAAAAACATATAATGTTGGAAAAGATTTCCATTTTTAAAAAATGCTGTTCTTTAACTTTTTATTCAAGTTAAATAGAATAATTATTGTCTTATGCTCATCAAAGCTGCATTCATTTGATCAAAAATACAGAAAAAAGTAATATTGCAAAATGTTATTACAATATAAAATAATGGTTTTTATTTTAATATAATTTAAAATATAATTTATTCCTGTGATGCAAAGCTGAATTTCCACCAGCTGTTACTCCAGTCTTAAGTGTCACATGATCCTTCAGAAATCATTCTAATATGCTGATTTATTATTAAAATCATCAATGTTGGAAACAGTTGTGCTGCCAAATATTTTTTGGGAACCTGTGATTCTTTATTTTAGGATTCTTCGATGAATACCAATTTAAAAAGAACAGCATTTATTCAAAATAGAAATATTTTCTAGCAATCACTTTTTATTAATATAACACATCCTTGGTGAATAGAAGTATTAATGTCTTTAAAAAAAAAAGAAAGGATACAAATTTACTGACAAGAAACGTTTGAACAGTAGTGTATATTGTTAGAAATATACTGTTCTTTTTAACCTTTTATTGATCAAAGAATCCTGAAAAAAAATATTAAGCAAGACATCCATTTTCAAACATTGATAATAAATCAGCATATTAGAATAATTTCTAAAGCATCACGTGACACTGAAGACTGGAGTTATGATGCTGAAAATGTAGCTTTGTATCACAGGAATAAATTACATTTTAAAATATATTCACATAGCAAACAGTTATTTTATATTAAAAAAAGTTTTCACAATATTACAGTTTTTTTCTATATTTTTGATCAAGTAAATGCAGCCATGATTAGCATAAGAGAATTCTTTAAAAAAACATTAAAAAATCTTACTGATCCCAAACTTTTGAATAGCAGTCTATAAGTTATATATTTGGATTTTAAAGTCAAAATGTGAAATGTAATCTAAACTTCCAACTCATGTACCACAGGTTAAAAACTGCTGCTGCTTGACAGAACGAAAGGTCATTTCGTGATTCACAGCCCTGACGTGTGACACAGTGCAGCACACACTAAATCTTAGTCTCCACTGCCCTGACTTGTGTGTGCAATCACTCGTCTTTGATGAGGAAGATGCTTATCATGCTAGCCTAGGGCATGAGAGAACTCATCCATGTCCACTCATGTGTGGCCTTCTGTCAGCTGGAGCAGCAAACAAAAGTGCTCATCATGGGTGGGTGCAGTTTATCAGAGTTCGTCAATAAGGTGAGCATTTTTACAGTCGGGAGTTTACAAGTAGCCTGATGTGACCTCAGAGTCGCACAATTTACAAACATGTTGAAGCATGAAGCTGAATATAGTATGAGAATATATGAGAGAGACTTTCAACTTAACGTCCGCTCTATCAAAGTGCAGGTGAAGCACACCTGTGTGGGGTAATTTGCTCGCCTTTGGAAGTACATCGCAGCACTGAATGACATGTTATGATTGGGTCAGATATGCCCACTGGTGGACAGGTGCTCACCACAAGGGAACCTTTGTCTAAGTAGGGTGCATCTACGCATATCAAACCTTATCTCAATTTCTTTGCCTGCTATCCAAAGACAGAGATTTCCATCTGCCGCTGCGAACGTGTGTGGTCAGATTCAAATGAGCCGGCACATCAAAATGCTCAAACTTTCTAATGTTTTGGTTCTGTGTGAATCCTTGGGTGACCAGGCCTGAATGCTCGTCTTTGATCTTCAAAGGCGTCCATGGGTTAGAGCTGTTCTCAATCTTACATCTCAGAACTGGCTTCTTGATGAATGTTGAGTGTATTGTAAGTGAAACAGGAGAAGACTTTATCTTGATACCTTTTCATAGCGTGTCTCCATGCACAGGAAGATGATGTAGGCCGTAGCGCAAGCCAGGCAGCCTTCCAGGTAGGACTGACCGCCAATCTTTTCAGCCTCTGCATAATAGCAGTTGAGCGTCTTTACCGTTTCTTCAAACAGGCTCCTCTCGATCTGCACACAACAGTCAGTTTGAAATCAGTCCATTTGACAGCGGATCCTTTGCGTGAATAGGTGCCATTAGAATGAGAGAAAACAAATACAGTTGAAGTCAAAAGTTTACACACACCTTGCAGAATCTGCCAAATGTTAATTATTTAACCAAAATCAGACAGATCATACAAAATGCAAAAGTCTTTTTTTAATTTAGTACTGATCTGAATAAGATATTTCACATAGAAGACATTTACATATAGTCCACAAGAGAAAATAACAGTTGAATTTATAAAAATGACCCTGTTCAAAACTTCACATACGTTTGATTCTTAATACTGTGTTGTTACCTGAATGATCCACAGCTGTTTTTTTGTTTAGTGATAGTTGTTCATGAGTCCCTTGTTTGTCCTGAACAGTTTTTTTTTTTAGCATTTTGTGTATTTGAACCCCTTTCCAACAATGACTGTATGATTTTAAGATCCTTCTTTTCACAGCAATAACAAATGAGGGACTCATATGCAACTATTACAGAAGAAAACACAATGCATTTGGAGCCCGGGGTGAAAACTTTTTGAATTTAAAGATCAGGGTAAACTTTCCTTATTTTTCTTCTTCTGGGAAACATGTAATTATCTTCTGAGGCTTCTGAAGGGCAGTACTAAATAAAAAAATATACATATACATATTTGCTAAAAAAAAAAAAAATGTACACAACTTCATTCTGTTCAAAAGTGTTCACCCCCTGGCTTCTGTAATAGTTGCATATGAGTCTCTCAGTTGTCCTCAGTGTGAAAAGATGGATCTCAAAATCATACAGTCATTGTTGGACAGGGTTCAAATACACAGAAATGTTGCAAAAAAACAAAGAATCTGTGGGACCTAAAGGATTTTTCAGAAGAAAAGCTGGCAGTTTAACTGTTCAGGGACTCTATCACTAAACAAAAAACACAGCTGTGGATCATTCAGGTAACAACACAATATTAAGAATCGAGTGTGTGTAAACTTTTGAACAGGCTAATTTTTATAACTCAACTATTATTTTCTCTTGTAAACATCTTTTATGTTAAATATCTTATTCAGGTCAGTACTAAATAAACAATAACATGCATTTTGTATGATCCCTCTCATTTTGGTAAAATAATTAACATTTTGCCGATTCTGCAGGGTGCATGTAAACTTTTGACTTCAACTGTAACTCACATTGCATCAATGTCTTGCGAAGCAAAAATCTGTAGAAACAAATCCATCAAAATGTTCCTAACTTCATGCTAAATACTAGTTCTCTATTCATAATATTGCTTTCTCCAGTAAAAACGTTGCATTGTTAGAAGAGAAATGGCACAGATCAAATCACCGTTTACAAGTGAAAATAGTCCAAAACAGTTCTTCTAAACACATATATTATTGGATTTTGATGTGGAAGGACAACAGGGGACTTCATTACATTTTCATAGATTAAGGTATTTTACCCAAAAACAATGGTTTGAAGTTGAAACGTCTTAAAGGGGTCATCGGATGCCAATTTTCCACAAGTTGAAATGATTCTTCAGGGTCTTAATGAAGTCTAACATGCTTTGGTTAAAATTTTTCAATGGTAGTGTAAAAAAAACCCCACCCTTTTTACCTTGCCAAAATCAGCTCTGCAAAAATCTGCTGCTCTTATCAGCTGTTTGGACTCTCATTCTGATGTCACTCCATTTGTGAAAAGTGATGCAAGGTTAAATTTCTCCAAAGCTGTTCCGATGAAGAAACATAATCTCAGACCATCCAAGGTGCAGATGAGTGAGTACTTTTTTAGCAAGTTTTTGGTGAACTAATCCTTTAAGACTGAGGCAATCAAAACATTTTAGGATTAAAGCAATGCCTCATGGGATGTGCAACCACATAAAGAGCTGTAATACATCAAGATGTGTCCCCTAACCCTCATTAGAGACTCACCCTGCTGTCCAGCTCTGCTGGGAACTTGGTCTGGAATTTGCAGATGGTGCCGTCACCATAGTCTCTCTGAATGAAGACCTTGGTGGCCAGAGACGCACTGTGACGCAGCTCCTGAAGGTTGTGAAACTACAAAAAGACACAAAACACATCAGGAACGCCTCAAATGGCAGTCACTAGGCCATTAATTTGACTAACGCCTTGTGTGTACATCATTGTAAACATTTTTCATGTAAATCACTACTTGCACAGTTAAATCATTGTACTTGTGGATAAGAATTTGTGATCTGACACTTAAAATTGAGAGGGTCCAGACAGTATGACATTGTGTCAATTGATTTAATGATTTACAGTTTCCTTCTCGTCCAAGACACACAGAAAACCTACAATATAAAGTGATAGAGACTGGCTCTACATCAAAAGTCTATCAAAAAGAAAAACGGACAGGGGCCCCTAAAGCAATAACATTTTAAAATATGAAGGAATATGTATGCATGTTTATAAAATCTAGGCCAGAAAGAAGACAGAGCATCAATCAAAAGAAGGAAAAGAAACACTCAATGAGTTGTTTTAGGACTTTACGCGTAAAAAACCATCTTCACCAGCTCTGGAAACATCATGAGTAGATTTAGAGAGCCAAGAGAGAGTGAAACCTAATAGATCCAAGGCGCAAATGACCATTTGCTGTGTCCCATTTCTCATGATTGTCTAATTGACAATCCAATCAGACAGACATATTCCAGCACTCAGTCTGTCTACAGTGGCTGCCGGCAAAAAAATATGTTTTATAAATTTCATTTTTAAATAATAATAACTGGATGAATTAAGAACAGACTGCAGCTTTCTGTCTCAGCATATCACTTAACACACTGTAAGCAATGCATCAGTTTCTTTCTTTTCGAGACCTTGTTTCCCCCTTGTAAACAAATCCATATTTCAACAGATCAAGATGCAAGACAAGGCTCACAGCTTTATTTTCGGCAAAAATGAATTGGCCTCACAGCTGCGGTCTCATTAGTGTAATTGCTGAAAGCTTTGATGCCAAAAATAAGTCTATTGTTAATCCTTTCTATTGCTAACATTGTAAAGTTACTCTGCAAGGCCAGTGCTGAAACATAGAAAGAATAATAAAGGTTTCAAGGTGTGAAATATGACTTTATGGGTGGTAAAATCTTTTTAATACCACCATTGTTTCTCCTAGAAAGTATTAAATTGAAAACAAATGGATAGTATTGTTTTAATAATCACATTATTTGTTTAATAATGTGTCTCCTGTCGATCAGTGGTTTTCAAACTGGGGTCGGGACCCATTAGGGGACCTCAGATGGCTTAAATTAATTTTAAAAAGATTTAATCATTTTTTAAAATAAGCTAAAACTACTAAAAAGCAAAGTGTGTAAGATGCCTTTCTTATTCTTTTAAAAACACAATCTTGGAAAACCTGGATGTATGAGGAGATTTTGAAAGTGTTTTCTACAGCTTCTAAAGTCATGGAAATTATTAAAATCTTAAAATCTTGCAACTTTCTATAATGAATATACATTTAGGGGTCTAGATCTAGCTGTGTCAAGCTCAAAAATAATTTATCAGGTAGAAACTGTTATTTACACTGCAAGTCAAAAGTTTTTGAACAGTGAGATTTTTAATGTTTTTAAATAGGTCTCTTCTGCGCACCAAGCCTGCATTTATTTGATCCAAAGTACAGCAAAAACAGTACATTTTGAAATATTTGTACTATTTACAATAACTGTTTTCCATTTTAATATATTTTAAAATGTAATTCATTCCTGTGATTTCAAAGCTGAATTTTTAGCATCATAACTCCAGTCACTTGATCCTTCAGAAATCGTTCTAATATTCTGATTTGCTACTCAAAAAAAAAAAAAAACAATTATTTTCATTGAAAACAGCTGAGTGGAATTTTTTCAGGTTTCTTTGCTGAATAGGAAGTTCAGAGGAACAGCATTTATCTGAAATAGATAACTGTTGGTATAGTGCATAATGTTACAAAAGCTTTTTATTTCAGATACATGTGAACTTTGGATCAAAAAAAAAAATTTACTCAACTGTTTTAAATATTTTTCGTAATAATAATAAAAATATGTTTCTTGAACAGCAAATCAGCTTATTAGAATGATTTCTGAAGGATCATGTGACACTGAAGAAGCAGTAGTGATGCTAAAAATTTAGCTCTGATCAAAGGAATAAAAACTTCCTTGTATTACACCGGAATGAAAGTGTAGTTCCTAATCTTATCGGCCTAGAAAATCACAGCTTTACATTTTCCGCCGGTCTTAGTACACGATATAACTGCAGAAGAGTCAAGTTTTAAATAGGACAAATACCGAAACTCATTGGTTATTTTCAGAGGCGGACAGAGTACACAGCTTCATTACTTGAGTAAAAGTACAGATACCCCTTGCTAAATTGCCCCTTGCTTTTACTCAAGTACAAGTAAAAGTACTACAGTCAGATGTCTACTTAAGTAAAAGTACTGAAGTACTTGTTTTTAAAAGTACTTGAGTATCAAGAGTACATTTTCTAAATATTGCATTACACTGCCACAGTGCTTACATTTATGTACAGAAACGTCCTACATGGAGTTATAAAAAAATGTTAATGTTAATACCTCGGAGAATGTAAAAGGAACTGAAAGTAAAATCAAGTCATTTTCATCTTTTTACCATGTTGCTTTAATTAACATTTCTCACTTGCCCACAAGGCAATAGCACAATGGCAACACTCTGACAAACCTCTGCTAGAGTTTTAATGGATTTTTTGCACCCACATTTGAACCTGACTGTGTTAAACACACTGCATACTCAAGAACATTAAAGCAAATGCTCAGCTTACATTAATGTGTAATATCAGAAAAGAAAATTCAGCTAACAATTGTGTGTACATGTGAGTTTCTCTGTTTTTTTCATCAATCAAATCAATAAACCTAAACCAGCAAAGAAGGCAATATAGCAATGTTCTGACACACCTCTGAATCTGACCGTGATTAAAGAAAATCAGCTAATCCGCTGTGTTTAGGTCAGCGTACAATTCAGGAAAAATAAAATTCAGCTCATTTGAGTGACAGTATTAAGCCCCTTCCTCTCACACTGACATACAGGCAAAGGCAGGAGAAAATTCTTTCAGCTGAATAACACCATTATCACACACAATCTATGTTTGACAACTCCTTTGAAACAAAAAATTGAGGGTTTCCAAGATTTTTCTTTTTTCCTTTTTTATAAGAAGTAACGGGTACTCACGGTTATGGATAGAAATGTAGTGGAGTAAAGAGTACAATATTTGCCTCTCAAATGTACTTGAGTAAAGTCATGAGTACTCCCCAAAAATGATACTTGAGTAAAGTACAGATCCCTCAAAATTGTACTTAAGTACTGTACTAAAGTAAATGTACTCCGTTACTGTCCGGCTCTGGTTATTTTTGAACGCGATGCTATTGGTCTAATAGGATTCAATGATCTATGCTAAACTATGCTTAAAGTGATATCGTGATTTTTTCAGCTTTAAATTTCAGTTATTTTAGTACATCAAGTTAAACTAAATGAAAATTATAAATATATACAGTATGTTTTTAGTTTTAATTAACTTGAATAACCCTGGGGCACTGGAGTTAAAAACATAGAACCACTGTTTTAGAGATCTCAACATTATTTTAAACCGTTTCAAATCAGCTAAGTCTGCATTCAAAAGTCTGGCGCTGTAGTGTTTCAAGACAAACATCTCAGACAAAAGTTGATAATTAAATGAGGCACAATTAAAAGAGCCACCCCTAGGCAAGATTTCATAAATGCAGCTATAAATTCAATTACATGTTGTCATTATGACTTCACACCATCCAGCACTGGAACAAATACAAAGAAAGTCAGAATTAGCAACCGAAGCTTCATAAGGATGGACGTGACTGATAATTAGTCTTCACTGTTGCCACGACACACAAAGCCTTTTAGTTGACACCAAATGAGACGAGCCTAATTATCCCTGCGCTCCTCCACGGAGGCATCGCTCACAGAAACTCCAGCTCAGGTTGAGGACACTCATAACAGCTGTTCTGCTGTCTGAAATCCCACAGCAGCTGTTAGCATAACCACAAGCAAGTGGCTTATCTGGCCACACGACTGGCCGCAGTTGGATTTCTCCCAGAAGAAATGATCAATTATTCACACTTGGGAGGTCATCTAAACTGTTATCTGCAAGTCTTTGATGGTTAAAGTATCGTACAGTTTGAAGCTTGTTCTGCTCAAGAACTACAAAGGCTCTGTCTGACCAACATGAAAAGCAACCAAAGTTTGGTTTGATTTTATGTGCCATTCATGGTCAGCCAAAAAAAAAAAAAAAAAAAAACTGTTATAATTTACTCTCCCTCATGTTGTTCCAAACCTGTATGACTTTCTTTAGTCTGCAGACAATTTAAAGGAATAGTTTAACCAAAAATGACAATTTCCTGAAAACTGACTCAATCCTAAGACCATCCAAGATGTAGTTTGTTCTTCATGGGAACGGATTTTAAGAAGTTTAGCAAATCATCTCCTCATCTATGGATCTTCTGTAGTGAATTGGTGCCAGAGAAGGCAATATTATAGATTATGGACTCTTATTTGATCTAGAAGCAGTAGTTTAAAATTAAAAGTCTTAATGGATTGGCGTCGCGTGGATTACTTGAGGATGATGTTTAATCTGTGTTTTGAACAGTTTTCAGCATATTTCATTTTTTTGTGTTCGAACAACATTGACCCACTGATTTTTAGATATTTTTCTAAATATATTCTTGTGTGATCTAAAAAAGAAAGTAAAACTACACTTACACTGCATCTGATGTGTGACTCAGATCAGTTTTTCTCATGACAAAGCGAACAGCACATACCACATGGAGTCTGATCTTTTCAATTCCGATATGTGCCACTTCCATATAGGGTACTAAATCAGATACAGGTCAGATGGTTTGTAATGTGACTGGAGTGTGAACAGTCATATCTGAATTAATGCGACTTTTATGTAGCTCTAGATCAACATTTAGCACGATTCTGCGCTCATGGGAGCCACTTCAAAGATTATACATACAAAGTTATAAAGACAGATGCGAAAGATAGTCAGTGGAAGTGTGACATGTCAGAACAAGTATTACAACCACAACACTATAAACACTACCAGTCAACAGTTTTTGAACAGTAAGATTTTAGTTTTTTAAAGAAGTCTTTTTTTATTTGATCCAAAGTACAGAAAAACATATACATTTTGAAATATTTTTATATTCTATTCTATTTGAATCTATTTTAAAATGTAATTTGTTCCTGTGATCAAAACTCGATTTTCAGCATCATTACTCCAGTCTTTAGTGTCACATGATCCTTCAGAAATCATTCTAATATACTGATTTGCTGTTGAAGAAACATTTATTATTTTTATTATTATCAATATTTAAAAGGATTACATTTTTTCAGGATTCTTTGATGAATAAAGCCTTTGTGACATTATATGCCATACTGGTCAAAAGCTTTATTTAGCAAGGATGCTTTACGTTGATCAAAAGTGATGATAAAGACATTTATAATGTTATAAAAGATTTCTATTTCAGATAAATGCTGTTCTTCTGAACTTTCTGATAAAAAGTCAGAAAGTTTTTATCCCCCCCCCCCCCAGCTCTTAATGTTAATGTCATTGTAATAGTTGCATATGAGTCCCTCAGGTGTCCTCTGTGTGGAAAAAATGGATCTCAAAATCATACAGTCATTGTTGGAAAGGGTTCAAATACACAAAAATACTGAAAAACCAAAGAATTTGTGGGACCTGAAGGATTTTTCTGAAGAACAGCAGGCAGTTTAACTGTTCAGGAAAAAACAAGAGACTCATGAACAACTATCACTAAACAAAAAAGCTGTGGATCATTCAAGTAACAACAAAGTATTAGGCGCGCACAAACTTTTGAACAGGGTCATTTTTATAAATTCAACTATTATTTTCTCTTGTGGACTACATGTAAACGTCTTTTATGTGAAATATCTTGTTCAGGCCAGTACTAAATAAAAAATAACATGCATTTTGTATGATCCCTCTTAGTTTGGTCAAATAATTAACATTTTGCCGATTCTGCAAGGTGTGTGTAAACTTTTGACTTTGAATGTATTAAAAATGGAATATATTCAGCTGTATATCTGTTACTGTTAAAACACAGCTTTATTTACACCTACTGTATAGTGGTGTACCCCTCAAAGTTGTATAGCTTTGTATACACTGGAAATAGGGATGCTCATATTGACCGTTTAACCGTTAACCGACAGTAAGAATTTTAACCGATTATTACTATCAGTTAAACGGTTTAAAAGGTTTTTTTTTTTTCTATTCTTTTTTTTTATTTTTTATGTTTGCTGCATGGTGAAAGAAATAATGCTATTTGTAAGTTATCTGTTTACTCACGCGCACGTGTCGACACGTGCAGTGTGGCTGTACAGACATATTTCGCTTCACCTTTACTTAGTAAACAGATGTAGTATATGCAACACAATGGCATGTGGCATTATTGGGTTATCAGAGAGTGAATCCGTGAGTGAATGTATTCAAATTCTGAATGGATTATAATCTAGAAAGTGCGCAATAGGCCTCCTGTTACAATCACTGGAAAGCTATCACTCATCCTAGAGTAGTTCATCGCAATCTCATAAAGTTATTAAAAAGTAATAAAATAACCTTTACACTGCACAATTAATCTCTTATTTATATAATGCCAACACTTTCTTTGTTTTAATAAGAGAGTTTGCGAAAGTGTAGAAATCAGCAAAACTGAAACCGGCACTTTGGTTGGTGAGTGGATTGTAACATAGCCTCCTCTGATTGGCCACAGTGATAATCAAATCAACATACATGTCTGTGATTGGCTATTGCTGAACGCTGTAAAACACGCACTTCTCCACACGCCTATGACAGTGGATGGAAGTCCTGAACCGAAAATTTAAAGGGTTTTTGTGATGGTGTTTTTTTTTTTTGCGGATCTAAGAGTTAACAGGCAGTGGTCCTGCCTATCCGTACAGCATGTGGACATGTTAAAAACTAGGCACACTGAGGTATTGGCTGGCCTGCTATATATTTTTATGTCCGACGAGAAGGAAAATTAACCGAAATGAGCATCCCTAACTGGAAAAAAAAAAGATTTCATGATTTCATGATTAATTTAGTGTGATACTTGTTATTTCTTTTGTTTCTTTGGGGGTAATTGTAAAAGTTACTAGCAATTTCACAGTAAAAAAAAAACAAAACAGTTTTTACACCTTTTTTAGTGTACAACAATAACATGTTATCAGCCAGTCCAATTGTAAGTGGCAATTTCTGCCAGCTCTTACCATTTTTGTGTCCAATTTGCATCAGACGGTCAGTAAACAGACTGTAGGTGGTTAGTGGGCTTAGGCTATGACTATAAAAAGATTAACCATCCGATTTCTGTAAATCCTAAACTGTCAAAGCCAGCATGGCTGTAATTGGTGAATAAGTCTGAAAGGTGAATGAGGGTACAGTGACATTCCTGAAGTGAGACCATTAGCATCATCGGCCATCACAACTCTCAGCAGGGAGATGGTCACGGCCAATTAAAATTCATCAGTCGAGGAAAAGGTTATGAATTTTAATGAAACTTTCTGTCCAGCCAGAACATCTGAGGGGTCAGAGGTTGTTTCTGGATGCTGCCAATATTGAGCCGTATTTCATAAGTAGCTGAGCAGATCTGCAGAGGCATGTTAGGAAGAAAGATGTGTACATTCAAAACTTCATAGGCTCTCGGGGCATTTCCTCTTCCTTCCCTTGTGAATGGGGAAGATGATTTTTAACAGATGTGACAGAGGCAGAACATTTACAGCTCTCGGGTTTCTTACCACAGAAAAAGAGAAACGCTGATGTGCTCTCAAACCCTTGAGAGACACCGTAGAGGAAGCAAAAGATAGACTTGCTTCAGTTTAATGGCGGTTTATAGACCTACTTGTTATAAGTGACGGGCTCCAATCGACTGAGAGAACAAAAACCTCTTTCCTGCCCTGGAGGGCTGAGTGTTTAGCAATATTTTGGACTCAGTACACAGAGGATAAGTCAGTCAGCTAGCTTACAGGCTCAGTTTTAAGCAGCATATAAAAGACACTAAAACCACTCAAATGAAATATAATACATATCAATCATATCATGTTAGTACTCACTGATGCACAGGCCACCTGCCCAGTGTCAACGAACTCCTCACAACTAGCTACTGTAATACATAAGGGATGGGTTTTGACATTTCATGATTCAATTCTGATTTACAAGCTTGTGATTAATTTTAATTACCAATATCGATTAATGCTGTAAAATATATACAAGTACTACTCACCCTAGTAGTAGTACTACATTTTTATAATATTGACGGTTGAAATGAACTGACTTGTACACAAACACAAAAGTTTTTATAATAATAAAGCTAAAAATTACATAATTATATTTCTACTCAAATTAGTTTTTTTAATTATATGGTGCATATATTTGGCAAAATGCTCCTCTCTAGAGTTGATTTTTCAAACTGACTAATAAGTTTATGGTCACTGAATGTTTTTTTCTGAGGTAAATGTGACGTTAAAACATTATTTGAGCGATTACACGAGACAGGATATGGATTTCTCTTTAGTTTGTACTTGTTCTTTTAACATACCTTCCGATGTTCGTTCATGTTCATTTCATGCTAAAACTTGTATTAAAGCGGAGTATTAAACTGATGATCTGTTATTAAAACTGATTATTAGTTCACGTGCGCTTCGCTACCGCTTCTCTTGAACTGATGCGCTACAGAGATGTCATTCCACATTAAACAACAACAAAATGGCATTTATTGTTCGAATATTGTGATAAAATGGACAGAATTTGAAATTTGACTTTGTTTCATTTCAGAAATAACAAAGCACAAAGCTTATTGCGATTTATTGGATGGGAGGTGCACTAAAATGTTCTGTTCATTAACTGAAAACAGGCTAGACTAAGTCGATTTTGTTCCGTAAAAATGAGAATCGATTAAAATTGAGAAATCAATGTTTTTTACCCAGCCCTAGTAATAAAGTATAGAGCTTTTTCTGAAGGATAATGAGACACTGAAAATTCACAGGAATAAATTATACTTTAAAATATATTAAAATAGAACACAGATATTTTAAACTGTAATATTGTACTGTTTTTATATATTTTTGATCAAATAAATGTAGCCTTGGTAAGAATAAGGTACTTGTATGTACACTACCAGTCAAAAGTTTTTGAACAATAAGATTTTTAATGTTTTTTGTTATTCATCTACTCACCAAGCCTGCATGTATTTAATTAAAAAAAGCAAAAGCAGTAATGTTGTGAAATATCTTTACTATTTAAAATAACTGCTTTTTATTTGAATATATCTTCAAATGTAATTTATTCCTGTGATCAAAGCAAAATTACTCCAGTCTTCAGTGTCACACGATCCTTCAGAAATCAAATCATTCTAATATGCTTATTTGCAGTTTAAGAAACCTTTATTATTAGTATTATTATCAATATTTAAAACCGTTGAGTAAATTTTTTTCAGGATTCTTTGATGAATAGAAAGATCCAAAGATCAGCATTTATCTGAAATCAAAAGCTTTTGTAACATTATATTATACTTTTATTTAGCATGGATGCTTTGAATTGAACAAAAGTGATAAAGACATTTATAATGCTACAAAAGATGTCTATTTCAGATAAATGCTGTTCTACAACTATCCATTAAAAGAAACCTGAAAAAAAAATGTTTTCAAAATAAAAATAATAAATGTTTTTAACATTTTGAGACAAATCAGAATATTAGAATAATTTCTGAAGGACCATGTGACTGGAGCAATGATGCTAAAAATTCAGCTTTGAAATCCCAGGAATAAATGACATTTAAAAATATATTTAAATAAAAACAGTTATTTTAAATAGTAAAAATATTTCTAAATTTTACTGTTTTTGTTGTACTTTGGATCAAATAAATGCAGGCTAGGTGAGCTTCTTTAAAAAACATTAAACATCTTAAACTTTTGACTGGTAGCGTATACGTATAACATGTATAATTATTATATAATTAAACACTGTAAATGTTTTGAAACAACTGTAAACTCTAAGTACAAAAATATACACAACTCAAACTGTTGTTAAAGTTTTTTGTTGTTCTTTACTCACAAACAGATCCATAAGCATTTGATACCCGTCTTGCGCACAGATGCCTATATAATCAAACACTGCTGATTTCAAGTACATTTTGTTATCCATGTTAATTAAATACCAGGAGATTATAAACTGACTTCCCGGTCCCCCAAGAGACTCATTTGCTTTTAAATAGAATGCGGCTGCCTTTTGAAGCTTGTTTATAAGTGAATGATTGTCATACCAAATAGATTTTCACAGAAAATCAGCCGAACAGTTCAGTACAGCTCAGGCAAAAATAGACTCACAGGAATTGCTTTGAATTTGTATTTAGCATGAAGTACAGAAAAGTCTTCGGATGCCTAAACACATTTAAAAAGAACTGAATCTCATTGCATTAGATTGGAAATATAAACCAAGAAGTATAAACTTTTAGCACAAGTTACAAGCAAAGCCTTTCATAAATAGCTGATAAAACTACAGTGCCTTGCAAAAGTATTCATACCACTTAATTTTTTTCACACATTTTGTTTTGTTGCAGCATTATGATAAACTGCTTTAAATTAGTTTTTCCCCGCATCAATTTACACTCCATGCACCATAATAATGACAAAGCAAAAACCAGATTTGCAAATTTTACAAATTTATTAAAAATAAAACACTGAAATAATACATTGCATAAGTATTCATACCCTTAACTCAGTACATAGTTGAAGCACCGTTAAAGCCTCAAATATTTTTGGGTATGATGTGACAAGCTTTGCACATCTGCATTTGGCAATTATCTGCCATTCTTTGCCTCACATTTTCACCTCTCAAGCTCTGTCAGCTTGGATGGGGGCTGGCAGACATTTTCTAGAGTCCTAGTTGTCCTAGTCCTAGTAGTCTTTAGTCCTAGTTGTTCCAGTCGTCTTCCATTATGGATAATGGAGGCTACATGCTTCTGTGAACCTTCAATGCAGCAGATTTTTTTCTAAACTCTTCCCTAGACCATTGCCTTAAAGCAAGTCTGTCACTGAGCTCTACAGGCAGTTATCTTGACCTCAGGACTTGGTTTTTGCAGCTGTTAGACCTTTTCTGAGAGGTGTGTGCCTTTCTAAATCATATCATTCAAATGAATTTGCCACAGTTTAACTCCACTCGAAGTGTAGTAACATCTAGAAGCAATATGAATGCTCCTGAGCTAAATTTTGAGTGTCCCAGAAAAAGGGTATATATACTTATGCAACGGATCTTTTCAGTTTTATTTCTAATAAATTTTCAAAGTTGTTACAAACCTGTTTTGTGCTTTGTCATTATGGTGTATGCGATGTATATTGACGTGGAAAAAAAGTAATTTAAAGCAGTTTAACATAATGTTGCAACAAAACAAAATGTGAAAAAAAATGAAGGGGTATGAATACTTTTGCAGGGCACTGTATGTACTGTTTAAAATTAAGTATCTGGACTTAATTTGTCTAATGTATTCTTGATTATAAGCACCATTATGAAAAGCTACCATTGCATAATTGGGTAAGTAACATTCAGATTGTTAACTTGTAGCTGACCTCATATGTGCTCAACATCTGCCACCTACTAGAGGCTGAACAGAAGGAGAACTTGAAAACGATTCAGCAGATATGTAAGATTCATTGAGTGTAAACAGTGCATGGATGGCATGCCTTTAGAAAATGAAGCAGCTCTTGAAAGGGCAGCGTGTCGTTCTGTGAGCGCTAGCAGAGATGCTGAGTGCACATGGCCTCAGGGTCACATGAAACAAATTACAGGTTGCTTTAGCTGTGACACTTTAAGAGGGCTGTTACACAGTAGAACTGCTTTCTGTCGTGCTAGTTCATTGCTTGGCTTGTCCACCCTCTCTCACTCCCTTTAGACGAAAATATCTTTTCACTAAACATTCAGCTTGTCTTGTAATTGTAAACGTGTTTTGGATCAGCATACATTTTCTGGTTGGGTCAATTCAGTTCAATACGAGCAATATACGACTGCGTTATTGAAATGTCGTTGTTTTACAATCTTGTTTAGTCATTTCTGTTCGCTTCTAATGAACTCAAAATATTCTGGAGATCACAGTTAACAAGTAACACAAATCAAAAACAGTTCATTGTGTTGAATATAATTTATTAGATTTGGCACAGAATGAAAGAATGTAACTGGAGACGGCTGTGCTGGATTTACTATACTTACGGGATGAAACAGTCCCAGGACGTTTGCTAAATCTTACTAAAACCATCCTTTTGCCATTCTAAATATAGCATTTATATATATCATTATCATCTCGCTATATCATATATCATAACGATATCATTATATAATTTTATTTTTTGAAAATGTGTTTTGTTTCACTTTTTGTGAATTATATTAATGCAAAAATGCAATAATATTATGTATAAATATTATAAAAATGCAAAAAGGTGTATTCTTATATAGAACAGGGTTAGTCTAGCAACTAAGCCAAATTATTATTATCCTTCCATTGGACTAAAACACCTCATAAATACATTTTATTTTTGTTCTAAAAAAGCAAATAATAATTTCACTTCCTGAATAAATAAGAAAAACAACAATTAACATTAAAATATAAAAGTAAAACTTTTTTTCTGTTTTAAAGAATAAAGTTACAAATTATTATTATTCTTCCATTGGACTAAAACAACTCATAAATACATTTTATTTTTGTTCTAAAATGCAAAACAAAATTATTATTATTGGTTTGTTTCATTTTTTTCTATATTATATAAAAGCAAAAAGTTTATTTATTTTTTTGGCTAAAGAATGGGGTTAGTAGCAAATAAGCGAAATTATTCTTCCACTGGACTTAAACAAATCATAAATAGATTTTATTTTTGCTCTAAAAATGCAAAAATAAATAAATAAATCAAATAAAATAAAATAAATATTATTATTATTATTATAAAGGGTTAATATCAAATAAGCAAAATTATTATTATCTTTCCACTGGACTAAAACAACTCAAATACATTTTATTTTTGTTCTAAAAATGCAAAAAATAAATTAACAACAACAACAACAATAATAATAATAATAATAATAATAATTACTATTATTATTATTAATTTTGTTGTTGTTGTTTTGTTTTACTTTTTCTGAATTATATAAAAGCAAAAAGTTCTAAAAATGCAAAAAATAAAATAAAATAAAATAATTTCTGTTATAAAGGGTTAGTAGCAAATAAGCAAAATTATTATCCTTCCATTGGACTAAAACAACTACATAATAATGATAGTAGTTATTATTATTCTTATTTTTGTTCTAAAAACGCAAAAAAATGAATAATACCAACAATTACTATTTTTATTACTATGATGTTTTGTTTATTTTTTTATTATATAAAAGCAAACTTTTGTGTGTGTGTGTGTGTGTGTGTGTGTGTGTGTGTGTGTGTGTGTGTGTGTGTGTGTGTGTGTGTGTGTGTGTGTGTGTAAAGAATAGAGTTAGTAGTAAATAAGCAAAAATTATTATCCTTCCATTAGACTCATAAATACATTTTATTTTTATTCTAAAAATGCAAATATTATTATTATTATTCACTTTTTCTGATTTATATAAAAGTAAGTATTTGTAAAGAATAGGGTTAGTCCAGCAAATAAGCTCATTATTAATATTAAATTATTATTATTATTATTATTATATGGCTTTTTATGCAATTTTCTTGTTTATTATAATAATGTTGCAATAATAATAATAATAATAATAGTAATAATAATAATTATTATTATTATTATTATTATTATTATTATTATTATTATAGTGCTTTGTTTAACTAAAAAAAAACTTAGGAGGTAGGTTTAGGGTTAGCCTAGGCCCTACACTATATATAACTGTCTTTATATAAAAATTACTAAAAATAGATATCCCTATGCTGTGTGTTTTTAATGGTGTGTTCCCTTTGTTATGGGGATCAAATGTTCCCGCAAGCATAGTAATACCAGTAAATTTAGACCCTGTGGGGACATTTTTTGGTCCTGATGAGGAAAAGAGTTTATAAATCATACACAAAATCTACATAAAAAAAAAACAAGTTTTAAATAAGAGAAAGCAGAAAGTTTTGTGTGAGGGGTATAAGTTTAGGGTAAAGGAGTAGAAAATACAGTATAAATGATAACCCAATGTGTGTATGTGTATGCGTTTGAGTTCAGATACCAGTCTCTAAAACACAACAAATCAATGTGGGAGTCTTTAATAGCCATGCTTTGTGCCCCTGCACAAGGGTAAACACACTGTTGACTTTGGTGTCTCATCTAGACAAATAAATAGCAAGCAAACCTCCAAAGACTGTCTAATGCAGCAGCTCTGCATAAAAACAGAAACACATCACACATCAGTTGTCACAGTAGCCCCAGAACATAAAACAACCTGATTTACTTCCAGCAGTAGTTATTTGAAGGATTAACTGCACTTGATTTGAGGTGCTTGTCAAAGAAGCAGCTAGAGAGCCGTCTAAAGAGGCCTCAGAGTTTATGGCACCGAATGCTAAACTGACCAGCGAAGCGAAAGAAAGACTGTCGGAGCGTTCCTGGAACACAGCGATGACTCATTACAATATTTTTTAATGAAAACTAACCGGATGTAGGACAACAAGACCACAAGATGCCCAGAGCGAGTGCATGACAACTCTACTTGTGACAGCGAAAACATTTTTTTCCAGCTAATGTTGGCTAGGTGAGAGTCAACAATCAGTTTCAATATCCTAGTAAAAGTAAAATCTAGGTTGCTCAGGGATACAATTGTTTCTCTGAATACATTACAAACGGTGGAATCTCATTGTGTATTCTCACTGGAGGGATTTGTCTTGCCTACCTTTTGAATAAATCTGTAAACAAGATGGCTGAATAAACAGAAAGTGCATGCAATCTATTCAGATGCCTAAATATAAACCATTTATTATGCTGTTTGGAAAGGAAGTTGATGATGCATTACAGATAAAGGGCAGCCATACAGACATTATTCTTAAATAGAAAAAATTAAATGGTATTTGGAAGATATGCCATAAGAGAAAAGAGATGTGGGTGCTTGTGCATATTAAAAATGCTCAGCCATGCTTGCATTCTCGGTTTAATTATGAATAATGATGCATATAATGTTAACTATGAAAATAAAAAGCTCTAAAGTTATGAAGTTGTGATGCTAGAGTATTGCACATGGTTGCCAATGGTACTAATAATGTTTCCTTTTTCTTTTCTTCAGGCTGATATGTTAATAAATATTCATTAAACCAACAAAATATATCATCATGCTTTAGTTTTTTATTAATTCACTAATAATCAGATAATCTAAAGACTATGACAATTTAAATAATAACAACAACAATAGTCATAATTTATGAATAGAGCCCCATTGCAACTAATGTCTACTCGACTACATGGTGTAGATTGAGATCCTTCATTAATTTGGATTTCATGGATATTTTGCCTAAAAATTTCTTCTTTCTATCTTACCATAATGTCCACAGGTAAGATCGATGGTGCATTCAGTCATTCTGAAAGCTGATTGGCTTGAATGTTATCTATGTTTTGTTGTGGCGTAGTTTGAATATCTGCTCTGATTGGTCAGATGCTGTCAGACTACTCTAACATTTTTGTACAAGTATTAAAACTTGGTTAGCGCATATGAAAAATTGTTTGTATTGTATATTACACTTTATGCATCTGAGTTATAAAAATGGCTAACTTTGGATGTGTCCCAGTTCGTAAAAAAATGTACTTCAAATATGCAGGTAACGCACAAAATTTAGAATTCTGCCATTGATTACTAACCCTCATGTCGTTCCAAAACTGTAAGACCTTTGTTCATCTTTGGAAAACAAATTAAGATATTTTTAATGAAATTTGAGCGCTTTCTGATCCTCCAGACAGGAATGCAATTGACAAGTTCAAGGGCTAAAAAGGTATCAAGGACACAGTTAAAGTAGTCTATGTGAGACCAGTGGTTCAACTTTAATCTTATGAAGCTACAAGAATACTTTTTGTTTGCAAAGAAAACAAAACGATGAACTAAGTGAAAGTGAGTCGAAGACTGACAGAGAAGAGAAGAAACTGTTAAATAAAGTCGTTATTCCTTTTTTTCTTTGGAATGACACGAGGGTGAGCAATTAATGACAGAATTTTCATTTTTAACCAACAAACAAAAAAGAACCCCAAAAATGTTGTATTCGTTATGTTCATTTAAAAAATAGATAGTCCAAAATCGCATACTGTCTGACTAGGTATTACATTTGAATCTGAACTTACCATTAAAAACGTATGTTTGATATAGTATGAATGGTAGTGTGAACGAAATTTGGATGTTCTACATCCACAGTGTGGTTACTGGTTACCATCACGTGACCAACCAGTGTCAGTTTCTTCACTTTACTGCCATTCATAAGGCCGCGTGTCCACCAAGCGTGTCCACCAAACACTCAGCGTGAACAATCACGCTGGGTGTTCAGCCATTTTTTCTTGGCAGAGAGACTTGAAGAATGTTCATCTTTGATTGGTTAGCTGACTGGAAAGTGACAGTGATGAGCAGACCGTTTTACTCAGAGTGTAGGAGGGGCGGGACTAATACCCACCACCCTGCTTGTACTACAACTGAACAACATTGGAGAAGTTAATATTGCTTGTCTCCAAGTATTTATGTCTTTATCAGATAGAAATGCCAAACTACCATATTACTGTTTTGAAAAATAATACTTGGAGAAACATTTAATTTGTGACATGTCTGCCATATTGCTAAAGCGTATTTCATATTATAGCAACCACAGCGTCTCAACTGAAAAAACAAACAAAAAAAAAACCCTGCACTCTCAAGTCACATTTTTCACAGAATTCGTACCAAAGGATTCTGTTTCTTAAATTCAATTCCGTGCCGGTTGAGCTACAGAAAAAGCTTGTTATATCCGGTGTTGTCCATTTTCCACCCCCTGCCAAATTTTTACACCTCTCATTGAAATCGCTACATGATTGCCAAACCCTAACCCCACCCCCACAGCTAACCCTAAACCTACCAATGCTAGGGGGGTAGTAATTGGGCAGGGGAAAGCAAAACAAATGGAGCTGTAATCATAACTGTGTACAAAAAAAATATTACAAGTGCTCTGTTTTACCACCTCTAGTGTTCATTTCTGTTGGAAACTGCAGTTATATGTACTTGTTGGTACATATTTCGCATCTTGCGAAAAAAAAGTTCCCACAGGTACGTTTTCATCATAAAATCAGGTAGCTTTTGGCATACTATTTTTCCAGTAGGGAGGTATTTAATTTTGTTGCATGTGTCTTGACAGTCACAGTGACTTTTAGAGAGATCAGAATTAAGAGTAATTTCTAACAGTGAAGGAGAGATGCATTCAGGGTTGCCAGGTTTTCACAACAAAACTTGCCCAATTGCTACTCAAAACTAAAAATGTTGAAGTATTTTGGGGTAAAATACATTAGCATTTTAGGGGCTAAATATCACGTTATTGGGGTCACTTCAACCCTGCGGACATGAAAAACAACTAACAGCAGTGTTAATGTCACCCAATTCCGCGGGAAAACCACAGACTTGGCAACACTGACACAGGTTGTTGTATTGTGGCTTATATGAAGGCATAATACATCAGTGTTTGTTTTGATGTCCCGCTTTTACATGGCTTCCAAATAAATAAATATTTTGTTTAAATAAAAATTAATAATTTATTAAGTTTTTTTTATAGCTTACTTGGAGAGGCAGTTGCACAGGAAACATGGGTTTCTCCGATCAACTGTTAGTTATAGCCTACTGCTACCACGGTCATTAATCGGAAATATATGAATGGCACGACTGACCAATCAGAATCAAATATTCCATAGAGCAGCGGAATAAATTCTTTTAGTTCAGCATTTGTTGGTTCTTTATTCAGTCTGTGTATTTGTGTCTCTGTCCAGGGTGCTGAATAATATATCAGTCTGTCTGTATCATTCACACTTTCTTCGGAAGATCCTGTTATTTGACCACAAAATATTGATGCTTCACTTTTGGCTGATTTCAATGGAAAACCTTTAAAAGAAACACCGTGTCCTTTTCTTAATTGGCTTCTTTGAACGCGTCTAAAGCGGTTACAGGAAACATCGTGATTCAAGCCCACAGCAGGTGTCAAAATAACTTCATCCAAACCGCGCGAATGAAACGATCCCGCTCTCCGCTCGAAGCTCAAATGAATGCGTTAATGATTCTTACCTCTGTCGCCATGATGCCTGAGACGGTGGCGGATGTGTGGTGGATCTGTCCCGGTGCTGAAATCCTCTCCACTCGTGGGACAGTAACGGACGGAGAGATGAACACGCTGGTGAGGGTGGAGCAGCGTCCTACTGATGGAGGAGGAGTGACTAGTACAGAAAGTACAGATGTGCTTTACTTCATGTCCGTAGATAAACTGGATCTCCGTGGGGACTCTAAGAGAGAGGGGAAGCAGGACCACCAGAGGAGTATATTACCACATAAACACTGGGGTAAAAGTGCTTCATCAATAAGGAAAGGCTCTAGTTTTTCTTGAGAAGTTGAGACGTTTACAGTGAACACACTGTAATAACAATACATTAAAAATAACGTCATGTAACCCAGAATGTGATCTAATTTGTTGCATTCAGCTGAAAAAAATAAAGTATATACATTTACACAATATAGATGAAATACATTTACATTTAGATTTATACATTAATGTTTAAGTTTACACAACCTAGTTAAGAAAAATATATTCAAAGAATGTTTTGCTAGCGCCGTCTTCAAGTTACTGCTCTTAAACGTTACTTCTTTACGTCCATGTTTAATAACATTTTTTCTTGGTTATGCAAATGTTACACAAAACATTAAAGGAACGTTCAATTTAATCATTTTAAAAACATCGTGGGAACATTTGAAATGTTCTCACAGCGTTCTAAAACATTATGTAAACGTTAGAGAGAACATTGGGGAACGTTCCATTTAATCATTTTGCAAAAACATGATGGGTATGTAAGTTTTAAATGTTCACTGAACGTTCTGAAACATAGTAAAACTAAATAATTTAAATGAAATTAAATACATTCAAATAAATAAAACTAAATAATTACAATTTAAATATTAAGTAAAATTGTTTTTTTTTTAATCCATAAATGATATATAAATAAAATGATGCTTACATTTTGAAAACATCATTTAAGACCAGATAATATTGAACAGATGTAATACTGAACATTCATAGAATCTTGTCAGAACATTAGGCAAAGTTCTGATATCATATGTGACCATGGACCACAAAACTAGTCATAAGGGTACATTTTTGAAATTGAGATTTATAAATATATATATAAATAAATATATAAATAAGCTTTCCATTAATGTGTGGTTTGTTAGGATAGGACAATATTTGGCCGAGACAACTATTTGAAAATCTGGAATCTGAGGGTGCAAAAATCTAAATATTGAGAAAATTGCCTTTAAAGTTGTCCAAATTAAGTTCTTAGCAATGCATACTACTAATCAAAAATTAAGTTTAGATATATTTACAGTAGGAAATTTACTAAATATCTTCATGGAACATGATCTTTACTTAACATAACGACTAATGATTTTTGGCATAAAAGAACGTCGATCATTTGGACCCATACAATGTATTTTTGACTATTGCTACAAATATACCTGCGCACTTAACACCTAAGAGTTAAGGGTTTTGTGGCCCAGGGTCACATATTAAAAAAAAAAAAAATTTGACATTAACACAGTGACTTCATTATCCATGTTTTCCAAAGTGAGTTACTGTAGCTACTGTACCTTCTAGAAGAAAATTCAGAACTTCTCCAGTGTTGTACAAGTTCAATCATTCATCCCTGCCTTTAAGATCTCGAAAACTAAGATCGATATTGAATAAAGGTCTAACAGGTTGTGCAATATATAATCAAGGTGACCAATAAGTGTACTCACAATGTACGGTTCATGTGGATAGAGGTGTACATATTATATTATATTGGATGGACCTAATACACATTTAATATTCCATCTGAAATGAAATTATGACAGGTTTATGGTGAGCTGGCATTTCCCTGGGTCTGTTTGTTGCAAAAATATCTTTCCCTGGCGATCACTGCAGTGGCTCTGCCTGAGTCATACTGTACATGCATGAAACAGACTGCATAATTCACACGAAAGGCAAAGACTCTTAAAAATTTATTGATTGCACTGCTGATGTTTGGACGCTTATGTGCTTCGACCAATATGTGGACTGGAGAGTAGTCATGTTTTAACCATGAGCATGCAGCATATGCATGTTAAAGTGAACTCACTAATCTGGTACTGGAAAGCATACCTTACTTAATGGCCTTGACTTGACCTGAAAATAAGATATTGTTGAACAATACACTCACTGTCTCTCTCTATAAACAGGAACATTTGTCACTTTCGATAGCTGGAACTCGGAGATAGCTAATCTGAATCACATTGGATACAAGACAATACCATCTGCTACAGTCTCTGACTGAAGACTCTTACTGCATGCTACATAATCATAGCAAAGAACTTTGCCTTGCATCCAAACAGTAAAACAATTTGCATTACAGGCCCACGTGGGCTGACATAATCAAAAAGGCTTATTGCCCAAGGCATGTACACGTTCAGATTCAAGGATGATACATCCGGAGAAAAAAAAAAAAAAACAGAGGAAGTGTATACACTAATCACAGCTTATTTGATTAGACAGCATAACGCCTTTGGGAATGTCAGATAATATAAGGTCAAATTTGAACAAACATGCTTAACGTGGGATGCAAAGCTGCTTCATTTAATTATTTTTTTCTATTTAATCAAATGAGACAATGAATCAGTACAGTTTTTGATAATGAACACTTTTGATTTGATAAATTGGTGAAATCTTTCCTGAATGAAAATAGAAAGCATGCCAAACTAAGAGCATTTACTTGATACTCACTCTAGATTGTGTGAATGAAAATCCCAGGCATGGGAATCTCCTCCTTTGTTTTTCATCTAGGCCAAAAATGTCTTGTGCAGATGCCACCATCCCTTGGCACAGAAACGTCTGTCTCACAGGAGGGAACTGAAAAGAAAAAAGAGGGTTTGATGCGTGATATAAATAAAACATTAAAGCGTCTTGGTTTATTGTGTCTTTTTTTAGAGGTGTTAAAAATACAGTGCATAATCTCACTGTGCCTCGTTACTAACATTGCAGAAAGGGAGCTAAAAATAGAACTCCCTAAACAGATGCACACAGGCACCTTTCATAAGAGATTTCTATAGCAGCCAAAACATTCATTATATGCAGTACAATTTATATACAGAAATATTCTATTCTAACTAAAGTTCTTTAAATCACAAGATCAAAAATGTTAAAGGGTGAATTTGATATATTTCATTACTCAGGCTAGAATGGATCTTTTTCTTTAATTCTGTAATCAACATGGTTTTTGAGGGGAAAACTATTTCGTTTTAATATGGAATAATGGAATGAAATCTGATGCGTGCTGATTTCTCAGAAAATTCTGGCAGTTTACACCTAAGTAGTGTACAAATTTTTATATTCAATCAAATACCGCAGAACATCGAATCTATCTTTTCATTTTTTCCTAATTCATTTTTTTTCGTGTACTTCCAGGTTTAAATCTGAATATAAATCCCAGATTTTCATTGTGAACTCAGACTTTTGGACCTCACTGTATATACTTGGTAGAAAAGATGTGTCTAAGGACAACAAGAACGTCACTGTTGCTAAGGAAACTGAACAAAAACAGATTCATTGCTTCTTCTTTTTTTTAATCTGACCACCTGGAATGATCTTTGGATCACACTAAAATCTCAGTAGGATCCCCAGGAACATTCAGATGGAGAAACGTGTGAGAAAAACATATTGCAACACTTCACAGACCATGGAACTATTGACTTTGGTGTGTGAAGTGCATTCCTAAGGTTGTTTCCATTCTCTTGGCATATTGTTTATGAAATCTGGCATTTCTTTTTGTAATATTAGACTGGTGTTGACATGTACGTCTAGTGTTACTGTCTTTTAGTCGGAAGACATTATCATGACAAAGCACCATTATTGCTTTGAAAGGGAATATTCACCAAATGTCTTCCTGAGAAGTCGTACTTTAATATAAATCAAATTCTAAAATTATATATTTATAATGCAAAACTAATGAATTAAAAATTAAAATGCAATGAAATTTGCATTTATTGTTCATTCGAAAAAAGCATTTCTAAATCATTCTAAACGGCATGATTTAAGTATAGGAGTGTTTTTTTTATTTTTTTAAACTACACTACCAGTCAAAAGTTTTTGAACAGTAAGATTTGTAATGTTTTTTTTTAAAGAAGTCTCTTCCAAAGCACAGCAAAAACTAACATTTATTTGAAGTTATTAAACATTTTTACTATTTAAGGGGAGACATTGCAAGGAAAAACACTGTTTTTTCATGCACCTGTCAAGTTTGAGATTTTGGGCTTTTTGGTTTTTCATGAACTGCTTTTTCAGACAAGTGGAAAGAAAACATCCAAAAGACACTGCTAAGTGTTTCTTTTTTAGCACTTTATCTATTTGTCAATAGATTTAAATTACAATGCAAATTTTTTAAGGCCGTTTTCTCCAAATGATTTTTTTTCTCCTACACTGAGCCATAAATGTCCACTTCAGTAGCACTTACATCAAACTTTACATTTTTATTCCTGTCAATATCCTGTAGGTTTTTACAGAGGGATTTGTTTATATATAATTTGCTTGATTTTATACATTTTATTTCCCCAAAAATGTGAAAATATATTGTTTTCTGTCTGTTCTAATTATTTTCGGAATTATGGAGTGACAAAAGGAGATACCAAAAACTTTAATATGTCAACAAAAATTTTTTTGAAACTGACTTCATTCAGTGTTTAGATTTTTGTACTAGAAATGTATGCATATACATATTTCATTAAATAATGCCTAATTTGCATATTTAAACCTAACATTTTAGAAAACTTGTAATACTATTTTTTTTGCAATTATCAAATGTAATCAATCAACTGGGTAAGGTGATAACTATACATCATTTTTTTTTTAAATCCTATTCACCTGCAGTGTCTCACCTTAAAATAAATTTGAATATATTTTAAAATGTAATTTATTCCTGTGATTTCAAAACTGATTTTTTTAAGCATCATTCATATTGTCCAGAAATAATTCCAATATTCTGATTTGCTGCTCAGAAAACATTGTTGAAAACAACAGAGTACATTTTTTTTTCAAGTTTCTTTGATGAATAGAAAGATCCAAAAGATTAACATTTATCTGAAACAGAAATCTTTTGTAACATTATAAATGTCTTTATCATCAGTTTTGATCAATTTAAAGCATCCTTGCTAAATAAAAGTATTAATTTCTATAAATTCTTTCCCAGTGCATATTAGGAAAGCTTTTTATTTCAAATAAATGCTAATCTTTGAATCTTTCTAAATTCTTCATCTTTCTTTCTAAATGTACTCAACTGTTTTAAATATGGATAATAATAACAATATGTTTCTTGAACAGCAAATCAGCATATTAGAATGATTTCTGGAGGATCATGTGGCACTAAAATTTTTTGCTTTGATCAGAGGAATAAATGATATTTTAAAATATATTCAAATAGAAAGCAGTTATTTTAAATAGTAAAAATATTTCACATTACTGCTTTTGTTGTACTTTGGATTGAATAAATGCAGGCTTGGTGAGCAGAAGAGACTTCTTTATATGGTGTATATTTGACATTATTTTAATAAAATGAAGTCCACTAATAAACCAAAGGGTGCTGCCTGTTAATACTGTTAAAATGAGTTTTATGTCTATATGAAGTGAACTTTGTGCATCTGTTATTTGGTAACAACAGCAGCTTTGCCATTTTCCAGACTGGAAAAACACAAAATTGTAGACGGCACAAAAGTGTGTGGCCAATAAAATTATGCTGTCCAGCACATTCACTGTTTGCCCTTAGAAGGTTCAGGAAAACCTCAAAATTACCTCTTCACCACTTTGAAAACGTATGCCTTGTCGGATTTCTTAGGACTCACATTTCAATGCAAGACATTTTATGATTTCAATTTATTTTAGGGATTTTTGCAAGTCCGTGCGGTTGTTATTTATGCGTTTCTGTGTGTGTGCGTCTGTGCTGCATGACCGGTCAGGCTCTTTGCCACCAAAAATATCCTTCGCCTAACTGTTGACTTAACAACAGGAGGAGACGGCTGGAATGTGATCAAAATCATGTTCCATTCCAAGAACGCAGGAAATGAGAATTCTGAAAATGCAAAAATAAAACATTATTAACTTGGAATTGTTAGAAAAGCAAATAACCATTTATCACAGTTTTAAAACACAGAGGTCAAATGAACTTTTGTCACTTTGTCAACTCAGACATACACATTGGCAAGGAATGTGGTATTGCTTCATGAAAGTATTTGACGATACAATAGACATATGAGGATATCTTATTACTCTGGTTGTTAATGTGTTTTAGATGATTAAATGTTTCTCCTAAAATCCAATGACAACACTGCCTGGGAGCAAAGTAAAACAACATCGACTCACAAAAGGAACACAAAATCAACACAGGGAGGGAATGTGATTAAAGTCCTTGTTTGATAAATGGGATTTGATTACTCAAAGTCAAGTCTGGCAGAATATACTGCTGCTAAAGCATCAGTGTAAGATGAAGAGATGAAGACTTTTGGCAGGAATAAAACACTAGAGAGAAATAGAGCAGTAGAAAGACACTATTAGATTTTTTAATGGCCTTCCTGTCATTACAGCAGCAATAATCAAAAACATGACCTCTTACCGTAAGAAGAAGAGCTGGGCTTGTGGATTTGTACACACAGTTCTGTAATCTCTACATGAACAAGATCGCTCCATCATTTAAGACCTAAAAAAAGGTTTAAAATATACAGTCAAGCCCGAAATTATTCAGACCCCTGGCAAATTCTGACTTAAAGTTACTTTTATTCAATCAGCAAGTTTCCCAGAAGATAATAAGACGATGTACAAGAGGCATCATTGTGAAAAAAAAAATATTACTCCTCTTTTATTTACATTTGAACAAAAAGTGGCACGTCCAAAATGATTCATACCCTTCTCAATAATCAACAGAAAAGCCTTTATTGGCTATTACAGCAATCAAACACTTCCTATAATTGCTGACCAGTTTTTGCATGTCTCCACTGGTATTTTTGCCCATTCAACTCTTTCAGGTTGGAGGGTCTTCTTGCCATCACCCTGATCTTTAGCTCCCTCCACAGATTCTCAATTGGATTTAAGTCAGGACTGTGGCTGGGCCACTGCAAAATGTTAATGTTTTTGTCTGCTAACCATTTCTTCACCACTTTTGCTGTGTGTTTTGGGTCATTATTGTGCTGAAATGTCCACTGGTGCCCAAGGCCAAGTTTTTCTGCAGACTGCCTGATGTTGTTGTTGAGAATTTTGATGTATTGCTCCTTTTTCATGGTGCCGTTTACTGTGATTCGGTTCCCTGGTCCACCACCACCATGTTTGGCAGTGGGGATGGTGTTCTTAGGGTTGAAGGCTTCTTTTTTACGCCAAATGAAGGCTACATCATTGTGGCCAAACAATTCAATTCATGTCAAGTTTCATCTGACCATAAAACAGAAGACCAGAAGTCTTCTTCTTTGTCCAGATGACCATTTGCAAAGGCCAAGCAGGCTTTTGTGTGCCTTATCTGGAGAAGTGGTGTCCTCCTTGGTCTGCGTCCGTGGAACCCAGCGGTGTGCAGTGTCCGTTGGACTGTCTGCCTTGAGGTGTTGCCACCAGCAGAGCCCAGATTCATCAGGATGGCCTTGGTGGTGATCCTTGGATTCTTTCTTACCTCTCTCACTATCCTCCTGGCCAGCACAGGTGTCACTTTTGGCGTCTGACCATGTCCTCTGAGATTTTTCATAGTGTGGAACGTCTTGGATTTTTTAATAATACTTTGCACTGTAGCCACTGGAACTTCATAACATTTAGATATGGTCTTATAGCCCTTTCTTGACTTGTGAGTAGCCACAATGCGCAGCCGCAGGTCCTCAGTGAGCTCCTTTGTCTTAGCCATGACTGTCCTCAAACCAACAGCAGAGAGCTTCTGCTTTTCACCTGTTGAGTTGATTAAAACATCTGATCTCAATGAATAGAAATGCTTTAGAACAGCTTGGACTATTTGGAATGGTATAGAACTTTGGATTTTCCCATAGACTGTGACAGTTTGCAAAGGGTATGAATAATTTTGGACATGCCACTTTTTGTTCAAATGTAAATAAAAGCTGAGAAATATTTTTTTCCACAATGATGCCTCTTGTACATCGTCTTATCTTCTGGGAGACGTCTGTGTCATTTCTAATCAAAAAAGAAACTTGCTGGTTGAATAAAAGTACCTTTAAGTTAGAATTTGCCAGGGGTATGAATAATTTTGGGCTTGACTGTATATATATATATATATATATATATTTTTTAAGAATAAAAATCCTAAAGTACAATTTTGTACAATCTTAAATGTATTAAAGCATATTGAACACACACATAAAACAAATAACTAAGAGCATCAAAAACTATACAAGACTTTTTTTTTTTTTAAAGAAATCACAGTTTTTCCCGAATGCTAACACACTATAATGGATTCATTTGGCCTAATTTTCCAAACCATTCATTCAGTTCTCAAAACGAAGACACATTTTGCAAAAAAAATTAACACATTTCCTGTTTTCAAACATGTGGCAATTTGTTTTTGCAAAGCTCTACACAAAAATGGCCTAATTTTTCACAGGTTTAACCATGTTCTCATTCAGAAAACACAAGTACACAACATAATTAACTCAAAATGAGCTCAAATAGCACACATTTTTCTGTGTGTAAACATTAAGTGTACCAAAACTGATGAGACATCAGTTGGAATCTCAAGATAATATAAATAGGGTCACAGGTGATTATGTGCTTTGGAAAATAAACCCTAGTGATGGGAGGTGAAGAAAAGGGGGCAGGAAGAGGAAGGGAAAATAAAAAAGAAGGGGGCTGGGTCAAAGGACATTGTTATTGATGAAATACAAAGCACTATAGAGTACTATGTTCTTGTTCATGGAATAAGCATGAGGAAAGCTGGCCAACAGGCTCATCCACAGGGTTTTTATACTACTTACACACAATATGATTACAGTACACAGAAGCAGTATTTTAAATGAGAGAACTTTCACTGTTTAGAGTAACTACTTTAACATGTTGTACACCCTCAAACTCGTAACTGTTGGATTCAGGAGCGGCATTTACTCTGGAAGTTCATTGCCATACACTAAATGATTCCCAAAAGGTGGTTTTTGCTACAGTCATTTTAAATTTATCTCACCAGAAGTAGCCTATGTATTTGATGGCGCTCTCATGACACACATCATGTTCTCATACAGTGAAAAATACATCATGGAGAAAAGACTGACAATGCGCTGAGAGACAAGACAGAGTAGGATACTAGGTTACTTTTGGTATGAAAGCCTCAGCTTTCAAATTTTGTCATTTTTAAAAAAAAATTAAACAATACATAGCATTTTGCAGCTCTTCAACGTGTCATGACAAATCACTGTAGCACCTCATTTCAAAGTGCACATGGACCCATCACCTCTTCCTCATTACTAGTTATATTATTTTGTTTCAACCGCAGAAAGACGTCAACACACACCATTTTCAATTTCAAGTTCACCAACATTAAAGGATAAGTTCACTTCCAGAATAAAAATTCCCTGATAATTTACTCACTCCCATGTCATCCAAGATGTTCATGTTTTTCTTTCTTTAGTTGCAAAGAAATGTTTTTGAGAAAAACATTCCAGAATTTTTCTCCATATAGTGGACGTCAATGGTGGCCAAGGGGTTGAAGGTCCAAATTGTAGTTTCAATGCAGCTTTAAAAAGCTCCACACAATCCCAACTAAGAAATAAGGGTCTTATTTAGCAAAACGATCTGCCATTTTCTTAAAACAATAAAAACTGTATATACTTTTTAACAACAAATACTTGTCTTGCAATAGCTCAACCTCACGCATTATGTAATCACGCATGTGTGACGTAGACAGAAGTACCGACCCAGTGTTTACAAAGCAAACGTGCAAAGAAAGTCAAACACCCTTTACAAACAAAGGTAAAACAATGATATTGGGCAATTTTGAAGTTTGAGGAGAAAATTAGTTTTTTTGCCCTACCCTCCCCTCCCCCTTTTTTTTTTTTTTTTAACTAAAGCGCACAGACGAAGAACTAAGAGCTAGAGCACACAAAGCTTTTTGTGGTTTAAGAAAATCACTAATCGTTTCGCTAGACAAGACCCTTATTCCTTGGCTGGGATCATGTAGAGCCCTTTGAAGCTGCACTGAAAGTGCAATTTGGACCTTGAACCCATTGGCTCCCATTGAAGTCAACTACATGGAGAAAAATTCTGGAATGTTTTCCTCAAAAACCTTAATTTCTTTGTGACTGAAGAAATCTTGAATGACATGGGAGTGACCAAATGATCAGAAAAGTATTGTGCTGGAAGTGAACTTCTCTTTTAGTTTACTCTCCTGTTTTGTTTGTCAGAAAAAATAGCAGCGTTATGATTGGTCAGATTGCCTTTCAATCAAACTCTCTGTGAACAGTCAACTGCGTGTTAGCAATCAAGAAAAAGTACACTGTAAAAAATGACTGAATTTAACGGTAAACAAAAAAAAAAAAAAAAACTGTAAAAATGCTACAGTAAAAACCTGTTAAATGGTTAATGGTAAGTTCCCCTACTATATACGGTGAAAAACTGTATTTGACATTGCGTGTAATTTTACGGGAGTATACTGCTTTCGGAAGTGTAAAATTTACAGTAAATAACCGTAACCTGACTTTCCCAGATTCCCTGCGTTACATTTTGTTAAATTTTATGTTTTTTTGTTTGTTGTTGAAATAACTGTTTCTTAGTTTGTTCTTATCAGTTTTGTACATTACATCTAAGGTTGTTAAATGAATGTTTATTGCTTTTTTTAAGCTTCATGTGTGTTACCATGATGGTGTTTAGTGTTTGTGTGAATGACACTGTGCACGTTCTATATATGTTAATATTTAAAACCTGCTTGTGATGGGCTTTGGTTCATGTGACTTTCTCATCTCTTAAATGCTGTTCTTTTAAACTTGCTCAAATAAACCTGAAAGAAAATATGAATTGTGGTTTTCCTCAAAAATATTAAGCAGGAAATCAGAATATTGATGATTTCTGAAGGATCATGCGACACTGAAGACCGGAATAATTACTGATAATTGAGCTCTGCTGTCATGCCAATAAATTACATTAAAATACATTGTAATAAAATTGTACAATAGTATTGTTTTTACTGTATTTTTTGCCTTGGTGAATGTAAAAAATAAAACAAAAAAAAAGCTTACTGACCCACACACACACAGTTACTCAGCAACAAATTCAATATTCATACATGTTTTTGTATTGCGACATCTACCAAATTTCAACTTTAACTGAATCATACCACTAAAAAGAAACCCACAGAGCGAAAGTGTTTATATGATGTCATGGTGTGCTTTATCCAGTCTACAAAGGGGAAATAAGAAATATTTAATCATTTGCTTTGACAGCCTGCTTTGTAAAATCATACTGCACCTTGTAAAATGCAAAAAGTCAATTATACATGTAATAGTCTAGGAGGAACTTTGGCAGACAGGCTGCAGCAGTAAACCTATCAAAATCAGCACTGAACAGACAGTGACAAGCATCTTTAACAGGAAAAATAATTCATCATTACATCTGCTGTGACTGAAGAAAAAACGAAACCTCAATGAACTGCGAATTCCAGAGTTGTAGATGGTGAGACAAAACTGTGGCATAAAACTAAAGGCCTTTCACAGGCCCCTACGGCCCATTTAAAAGCAAACTCAAAGGCTAACTGAACTCGCATGCAAGTTTCTGTATCTATTAGGTCAGAGGACAGGGTTTAGATCTGAACGTCTCCATACTTGTGCAGACAAACACCACATCTCGAATATCTTTTAGCTGAGGTACTGGAACTCGTGTATATGCTGTTGCCATGGTCTCAGTGATAATAATAATCGCTACCGATTCAAAAATGCTTCCACAAGTAGCAAATAATTACTGTAATTGACATTACAAAAGCCAACACATGTGGACGCACACACTGTTTAGTGATTAGAAGCATGCTAATATCTGGAAAGACAAGAAAAGTGTGGTTAAAGAAATGGATTATGCAGTTTTGATGAGTTTAGCCATGGTTTAGCTGTGCTGGGACGCTATTGTGTTTGCTGCGGGTTTTGGCGTGCCGAACGGCTTCTTGTCTGTTTCTGATTAATCCAAACCGATGACTTCAGAACTCTATGTCCATTTGAATACTCAGACCGCAATCTTCTCTAGGATGGAAGTTTATGAAATGGCTCCGTTTTTGTCAAGATGGATTTTTAGTTTTCATTATGTAACACATTTTTTATCCATTATATAAGAACGAACACTAAGATTTATTAGGATAAAAGATTGCTACCTTTTCATCAGATTTCATCAGTATCAGTGTAAATTTTCAAAAAATATTGAGGTTCAAATGTTCAGCTATTCGTGTCCTCAAGCTTCTCAGTCTATGGAGCTCCACATCTAAGCAGCACATGGTAGTTCAAAACTTTTTCATCCAACACTGAAATGAACAATAACAGCCTTTGGTCAGTAGCTTTCATTGCAAGTAAAAAAAAGCAGGGTGAACATCTCCTTTTGTGTTGAACAGTAGAAAGAAAGTCATTCAGGTTTCAGATGACACGAAAATGAGAAAATGATGACAGAATTTCATTTTCAGATGATATAGTCCTTTAAAACAAAGAAAAATCTATATTCAATGCCTTGGATGAGGCACTTGCTGAATCTGTTAGAGCGATTTCACAGCATGTGTCTCTATCACTAGTGGTCTCACCTCTGGAGGACAGACACCAATGTTACAGATATATGGCCAAACTTTCTGTATTATGATCTGTAAATTGGCTCACTATGATCTTCTAAGGGCCAGGGTACCCCAGGCTTCGTTTAGATTAAGAAATCATTATTTCATCAGGAGGTCATGTGCCAGACGCAGTTCACATGTAATTCCACGAAACAATACCCTTGGCAGAACATATTATAACTTATTCAAAAGCTAGAGTATGTGCTCTGAGGCATCACTGCCAACCTGGTAAAGAGCACACTAGTGTGCACAACAGTGTGTGTTTTGGCTGACAAGAGCTTTTTAATGCAATAGAATCAAAGGTAAAATGCAAAAATGAAAATTCAATAATTATTTACTGACCGTAATGTTGTTTCGTTTTATTCTGTAGAGCACAAAAAGAGATAGAATGTTCAAAACACACTTTTATATACACTTTCCATATAAAGGATAAAGGCAAGACGCTACAGGGAAAAATTATATATACATATACAGTATCATTGAAAATTTTATTACATTGGTATAGGATTAATTAATTTCCAGAATGAAAATTTCCTGATAATTTACTCACCCTCTTGTCATCCAAAATGTTGTCTTTCTGTCTTCAGTCACAAAGAAATTAAGGTTTTTGAGGAAAACATTCCAGGATTTTTCTCTATATAGTGGAGGTCTAATGGTGCGTTCACACCGCACACTTTTTCTGCGTCAGGCAACGCACCTAACGCATCTAGTTTGACGCATGTACGTCGAAGCTGGCAACGCTTGCTTTTTGGTGCGTTCACACCGCACACGTCAGGCAACGCTCCCTTTTTTTGCACACTTACCCTGAATAAACCATGGCAAACTATTGGGACTGGACATTTTGGAATCCTCTCATGACCATGTTTCGCTAGCTAACGAAATGGGAAATAATTACGTTGAGAAAAGATTTGACATCCCGATCTCTTCAGCGATCTTCATCCAAGCAAGTTCCTTTACATTCCTGTCTTTATACAACAACGAGGACGGATCATACAATTCTCTGCGATTGCAGACGGCTAGAATAAGCTTGTAGCCGTCTGCAATCGCAGAGAATTGTATGTTGTTGTTTTTTCTGCTCCCGCTTCATTCAAAATACGTGTGGTGACGTCGCTACAGTGAGACGCTCTGATTGGTTGACGCACTGCGTCAAGTGCGTCAAGTCCGTCAAAAGTTCAGCTAGCTGAACTTCTGCGTTGCTTGCGTTTGCTGCGTTGACGCTTGAAACGCAGGTAACGCTTGAAAAGTTGACGGATCCAACGGACACAACGCAACGCAGAGCCTCTGACGGACCTCTGACGGACTCAACCATTGACTTTACATGTAATCTTGCCGCAACTGACGCATGACGGTGTGTTCACACGGGGCGCAAGCGTCAACGGCTGTGTCCAAATTCAGGGTCTGCATCCTCCTTAGGATCCTTCCTACCAGGTTGAAGGAGGAGGGGTCCTCCGAAGACCGCAAAACCTGGAAGTAGGTGTCAGTGAATTTGGACAGCCTACACTTCTTTCAGTTCCCTCCCTTCCCCGTTGCTTATATCCTGTCGCCTAGCAACCGTGACAGCGCTAAGCAAGAAGTAAGGTTATCTGTACTGCACAAAACAAAATAACTACTCTTTCATCCCTAAAAGCGTTAAAAACATCTTCAATCACTATCAAGAAATTAGCTGTGTGTAAGGGGATATTCACACAGGCAGTTAGAAAGAATCTAGTTTACGAAAGTGATGTTTTTTAACATATATACATACAAATGTAAAAAAAAAGCGCTTAACGCTAAAACCAAAGGCCTAACTAGACAACCGCTGTAAAAAAAATTTTTTTGAAACGCCAGTTTTTTTAAAACTTCCATCATTACTACCGCTTGCTTCGTCCGCCATTATTTGAAAATTCTGGAAGCGCTCTGCCGAAAGGAATTGTGGGATAGGTAGGACGGGAAAGGATCCACCAGACCCATCCTTCAAATTCGGGGAAAAGGAGGACGTATTTGTGGGCCGCATTTGAAGGATCCTATGAATTTGGACAGCCTTCGTCGCGGCGCTGTGACGTAACATCCTTCAAATGAGTCCTCCGAAGGATGTAGACCCTGAATTTGGACACAGCCAACGCTTCCCATTGACTTTGAATGGGTGACGTCAAGCTTTGCCGAAAGGAATTGTGGATCCGTCGGCGGCGCTTCACTCGCGTTGCTCGCGGCAGAAGTTGAGAAATTTTCAACTTCTGCCGCGAGCAACGCCAGTGAAGCGCCGCGTCAGCCAATCAGATCGCTCTATGCAAATACAGTGGCCAGGCGGCTGCCAATCACGTTCATCCTGTTCAAGAGCAGCATTTCATTGGCTGACGCTGCTATGACCATAAACGTCAGCCACGCCTTCCGTTAAGCGTTGACGCTTGCGCCCCGTGTGAACACACCGTGACATTTGGGGCGGTGTGAACGCAGCATAAGGTCTAAATTGCAGTTTCAAATGCAGCTTTAAAAGGATCTACACGATCCCAGCCGAGGAACAAGGGTCTTATCTAGTGAAACAATTAGTCATCTTCTAAAGAACAATTCAAATTTATATACTTTTTAACCAAAAATTCTCATCTTGCACTAGCTCGACCTCATGCGTTATGTAATCACACACGTGATGTAGGCAGAAGTAACAACCCAGTTATTACAAAGTATTACAAAACGTGCAAAGAACATCAAATGCCCTTTACAAAAAAAAGGGAAAAAAAGGTAAAACAACAATGTTGGACAATTTTGAAGTTGGAGGAGAAAATGAGATTACCTTACCTTTTTTACTGGAGTACACAGAGGAAAAACTAACCACACGTGACCTTTCCAACATGATTACGTAATGCCTGAAGATGCGCATTGCAGAGCTAGTGCAAGATGAGCATTTGTGGCTAAAAAGTCTATACATTTTAAGTTTCTTAAGAAAATGAACAGTCATTTAGCTAGATAAGACCCTTATTCCTCTGCTGGCATTGTGTAGAGCCCTTTGAAGCTGTGTTGAAACTACAATTTGGACCTTCAACCTGTTGGTTCCCACTGAAGTCCATGAAGAAAATTCCTGGAATGTCATGACAGACATGAAGAACTTGGATGACATGGGAGTGAGTAAATTATCAGGAAATGTTCCTTCTGGAAGTAAACTTCTTCAATAATAATACTTAATTAGATAAGGGAATAATACTAAAATAATAAGAGAAAACTTTGTCAGACAAAATGGCAGATTCAGCATTATCATTGGTCAGATCACCTGTCAATCAAACAGTTCTTTCTGGTCCTCGAATCTGATTGGCTGAGGCCCTGCTTACACTAGTATGTTTTCATTTTAAAACAGCCGGTGCAGCGTTTTTAGCAAAAAATTATACGTTTTAAAATGAAAATGCACTAGTGTAAACGTGGCCTGAGAGAAGTGCAATATTCCAGTGATATCGGAACGCCAATTGTTTCACCGTTTGTATTACTACGCTTGCATTATTTCTCACAGCGAGTGTCATGGTGGATGCCCAAATCCAAATATAATTTCATAGATAATACTATTTTTGTGCCACAGAGTGCATAAAAAAAAAATTAGGTGAGAATGCACTTAGACTTTAAATATGTGGTTTGCTAATAAAGATAATGTCTAATTTGCTTCAACGTTTTCAGAGATGTGAGCTCTGATGCCTCTATAGTTGTTAAACATAAGATATAATTCATTTGGGGAAAAACTAACGGTCAGTCTTTGGTCTCATTAATCTATTATTTGCTCCAGAGCAAATAGTTTTGGCTGAGGGAAAAATCATCACATTTCAAGTAAATTTAATACATCAAATACCTTATAAGAGTCTTAAATTGCTAGAGCTCCATAGAAATATCTCATTGTATAGCACCACTCTAAATATTTTTGTCCTTCACTTATAGCATCTCTCCAACAGGTACAAATTACTACAAGTCCCAGGCTGCCATAATAATACGAATGTCTCAATCACAGTTGCACAATTCTGATATATCCTGCCCAAAATTTCAACATGAACACAGTGTCAACAATAGCATCATTAATTTCCTGTCATCATATGGCAGGGCAGATGGACATGCCCTTCAGGCAGAAACCGCGGACTGTGCTTATCCTGACACGACAATGGCGGGTTTCCACCATCCCGCATGGATGCTCTGGCAAGGGTGATATTTCCTGTTCGTCGAGTCAGTGTGTCAGAGCCACAGTTTGTCCATTCAACGCATTCACGCCAGCAGTGACATAAGGACAACACGACAGAATCCAGGGAGTGACTAAATATAGGGAAGATCAAAGGATGGGCATAGGAAGGGCTGGACATCGGTCTGTGAGAACAGCGCCCTCAAGTGGACTACAACTATTTTAGCAAAGTTAACAGCCAACAGTAAATTACTTAATGCAAGTTTAAAGGTGCTTGAAGCAAGTTTTGATAACTTCCATAACATTTAGATAAAGAGATGTTAGCTAAATGAATGTGTAAACTGACTCACTGCAGAGAGCATTCGTGATTTACTAGAATAGCATGGGCCCCAACCTTTTCTTCTTTCTTTTTTTTTTTTGCTGCTTTCTGGAGGCTGTCACAGATAGAGGTATAAGCTGGCATGAAATATTATAAACTAGCATGATATTTTAAGTGTGGTTAAAAATAAAATAAAAAAAATAAATAAAATATAAAACACAATAAAAATAAATAAAAGCTTCTTGTCTGCATTTATGTGTGGTCCTAATAAAAAATAAACAAATAAATACATTAAATAAAAAGCTTCTTGTCTGCACTTATGTGTGGTCCAAATAAAATAAAAACATATATAAAATAAAATAAAAAATAAAATAAAAGCTTCTTGTCTGCATTTATGTGTGATCCAAATAAAATAAAATAAAAATAACAAAAAAAAAATAAAATAAAAAAAATAAAATAAAATAAAAGCTTCTTGTCTGCATTTGTGTGGTCCAAAAAAAAAAATAAATAAATAAATGCTTGCATTTATGTATGGTCCAAATAAAGTAAATAGCTTCTTGTTTGCTTTAATAAAATAAAAATAGGAAAAGCTTGGA
This sequence comes from Garra rufa, assembly GCF_049309525.1. Taxonomy (NCBI): domain Eukaryota; kingdom Metazoa; phylum Chordata; class Actinopteri; order Cypriniformes; family Cyprinidae; genus Garra; species Garra rufa. The sequence continues at coordinate 13,013,539 of NC_133362.1, forward strand.
ATTTCTTAATTGCATTAAACTTTATCTGTGACAGCATATTAACATTTAGCAGACACTTTTATCATTTGAATTAAATCCACAGGCAGAGGTGTAAGCTCAAGTATAGTTATATCTGTTAACAAGGAGGGATATTTTGTGTGTGGTCAGTAAAATAAAATAAAATGCTTCATGTCTGCATTTTTGTGTGGTTCTAAAAATGAAAAAAAAAAAAAAAAAATTACATAAAAAGCTTCTTGTGTGGTCCTAAAAAAGAAGTAAAATAAAAACAACAACAACAACAAAACTGGAAATGCTTGGAATTTCTGGCTGTGAATTTAATTCAAATAATGTGCTATTTATGATAATAAATACAGGAAGTGATTGACAATGTTAACAAGGTCATAACGTCATTAATTAAGGTTCATGAAATAGTCTCAATTTACATTACAATCTTAGAATAATCTCTGTAAGAAAAAAAAAAATCTAATATACTGAATAGCATTATTATGTCTACTTTCTAACCACAGTCACTAAAGCTACAGTTTCAATTTAAGGGAAAATATGATATGTGGTTGATAACGGAAACCCTATCAGAGATCTGAGAGAAAACCTGAGGCAAGGCTGTTTAAGATAAACTGCAAGTTATAAATGCTAGTATGCAATGTGTGTTTATTAAAATCTTTATCACTGTAAATCTCCAGAGAGGCCAGACTATGAATAGAGGTCTTCATGCATGCAACATGGAGGTTGTAACCTCAACATTCAGCCCTGGAACACATCCAAACTGCCCACATCGAGCTGCTTACCCTGGGGCGACTAACAGACAGGGCCTTATTAATCTCATTCAGGCTGGGAGAGTTCACCAAAGAAGAAAAAACACTCATTATTCAAGTATAATGTAGAAGTGTAACACTAATATTCCCACACCGGGGATCGAAATTACACCAACGTATATTTAAAATCCATAGAAACTGCATATACAGCTGGAAGAAACTAAATGTACACGTTTTTGATCTATACTAATTAGCGCCGTCATTCTAACCAGTTAATTTAGCGCAATTAATTATAAAATAAATCATGTGATTAGGACATTAAACATAATTAATCATTTCTTTCTGACTCCAATGTAAATTGCACAATTCAAAGCTAAAGTACTAACTTTCACAAGAAGTTGAAATGGTTTCTTAAAAATATGGCAAAAAATAGCAGGCAATGGGGCAGAGATGTCATTCTGCGTATGAAAACAAAAACGCTAAAAAAAATTTTTTTTAAAAACCACCTACGTTGTAAAGGTATGATAAAAATAAACAAACAAAAAGCTTCTTGTGTGCTTTTTTTATACTAAACTAAACTAAAAAACAAAACATAAAATAAATAACACCTACTGTTCCAAGGGATGATAAAAATGTGGAAATAAAACAAACAAAAAGCTTCTTGTCTGCATTTTATTTGTGGCCCTACAAATAAACAAATTTTATTTTAAGGGATTTTTAGAATCCCTTGGCACAGGGGATGTATATAAATAAAAAAGAAATACATAATAAATAAGCTTAATTAAACTTAAATAAAAAACAATAATAATTTATAATATTACACAATAATATATGCATTGTCTATGCATTCATTTAATTGGGTGTTTTTCCTATACTGTATGAAATGAATTGTAAATAATGTGATCCATTATTTACATATCATGTAATCATTTCAATGCAATTACAATAATTATTCTATTCACACTGATAGTATTAATGGATTGCTGAAAAAGCTTGCAGGTTGCATGCATTTCAATGATTTTCATGGTCATGTGCATCACAACAGTGGAATGGTTTGTGTGGATGCATAGACTTGAAATATCAAAATGACATTTGTTCCACAGACTGATGAATCCAAACAAAAGGATCCACCCGGATACGGTCATTGAAAACGTATGGAAAATCCTGTGCTAGAGCACAGATGCATTTACATCAAACAGAAATGACACAGCTTCAACGCCAACCCAGATGAGACAATTGTGAGCTGAAATTTTCAGTAATGAGGTACCAAGAGAACGTCGTGCTTTGCTCTCGAATCAGATGTCATATCCATTCCCAACAAAAGGTGTAAGTCATGGTTCATTAACTCAGAGCTGGACTTCACATCATGGATTCTAAACACAGAATCCTTGCGAGAGTCAAACAAGGGCCAAATCTCCTCCCTGTTCTCGGAAGCACAAGTTTTTTTACTCTCCTCTTCTTCTTTTTTTTACCTAATCAAGAACGGAATACAATTTGCACACTTCTCCTTAACTAGTCTTTTTGCACATGAAGCCCCGTTCTTTCTCATTTATGCTTTAAAAAAATCGAAAAGGAGCTCCAACACCATATGAATGATGGGGGGAGGAAGGAATGGAGCAGGAACAGCCAAAATAATAATAACTCCCCCCTGCTCTGGATTAACTTGTCAGACATTCTCTTTCCTTCTCCCTCTCTCCATCTTATGAAAGATCTGCCAACGTCTTGATGCTTTGAAGTCATGTCTGTTTTCCAAACTGTTATAGCACATCCCACCCTGCTTTGGCCCTTTTCTGCACACAACGGGCCAGAATCTGTGGGGCCTCATTATGGAGAAATGGTTGATAATCACAGCAGTGTGAGCGCAGGAAAATAACACCAAGAATCCCTCATCCCGCTCTGCGGGCTCACACGAATACGTCCTATGTTTCTGGCCGGCTAGAGACACCCAGAAAGGAAGATGTTGAAGGTATGCTGTCATTTCAAGCATATTTACTGACTAAACTTTCCTCTTTGCCACTGTCTTTCCATCTGGAGGCCCACACAGTAATCAATATCAGGAGTGCTATCACTCACCGATGTCAATGGACTAAGACTCTCCATACTGTAATATGAAGAGAAGATCCAACGGTTTGCCAATTTTTATATCTGTTAAACATCTGCTACAGCACAGCAAATTAGCCTTCTGCAGGAAATAGCTCAAGTTCTAGACGGAAAAGCATAATAAAACATGAAAAAAATGTTATCAGGCTGGTTCGTTTTCAAACGCCACTGCCAAGATTCCGAAGCTGCAGGACAGCCTGAACACCTTAGCAAAGGGTTTGTCCTACTTGCTGGAAAAAAGTTAATGTTCTCAGCAGCGGTGGATGATTTTGTGATTTAACAGAGGCAAACCCCAGGCCAGTTACGCAGGATTGGAGTGAAAGGCTTCTGTGTGGAGCGAGGGCGAGAATCACTGGAAATACTGAAATGCTGTAACACTACAACTGTGGAAAATTGAAACACTGAAATAGTGCAACACGGAAAGATGGGGTCACTGAATCATTGGAGCACTGAAGAACTGGGAACACTGACACTTTTATAAATAAAAAATTAGGAAAATGCACAAAGTCACAGAAAGAGTGAAACACTAGAAACATAAATATGTGAAATTACTGAAACACTGCAAGCATACAAATACTCAAACACTAAAATATTTAAGTCACATAAACACTAAAACTGTAAGCATGGGAAACATGACAACACTGGTTATTGACACATTAGCTATGTTTCTATCCACCTATCTTTATGCGCATTTTGGGTTATTGCATAAAAAAAACTGAATGAAAACACCTACGTAACGTACATAAATTCTAAAAAAAAAAAAAAAAGTCAAGTTTCAGCTGAGTGGATCATTTCTTTATCTGATAAGAAAACATTGTGCATAAACTATGATGGACACACATTTACGGAATAAATGCCAAGATCTCTCATAGAACTATAGATGGCACAGGCTGATGGGTCTTTAACGCAAACTGATGATATTCACAGGGTTAAAATACTTGGCACAAGCTGATTGGTTCATGTTCCATACACAGCCAATTAGCTTGCTGCTTTACAGATCACTAATTTCTCAACGTTTCCCAGCTCCAACTGTATAGATCTGAAACAGGTTGTTATATAAGCTATTTGCAACCCAGGCTCATGAAAATACGTGCCTCTATATACATTTGTGTCCCTTGACCACAAAACCTTAAATAGCACAGGTATATTAGCAATAGCCAAAAGTATTATAGATTTTTTTGTTGTCAAAAATCATTAGGACATTAGGAGTAAAGATATATCAATTTTTAATTTCAAATTTAAGAACTTAATTTGGACAACTTTAAAGGCAATTTTCTCAATTTACAATTTTTGCGCCCTCAGATTCCAGATTTTCAAATAGTTGCATCTTGGTCAAATATTGTCTTATCCTACCAAACCATACATCAACTGCTTATTTATTCAGCTTTTAGATAATGTATAAATTTCAATTTAAAAAATATTGACCCTTATGACTGGTTTTTGTGGTCAAGGGTCACATTGCTGCACATTTCTTGGTACAGGCATGTATTGCTGCGGTTTTTTTATGCTGCTTGAGGTATGTATTGCAGCTGTTCAGAATTCAAATATCTGGAGAGTGTCGCTAAAGGTTAATTCTTTATCGTGTTGGAAATATCCCCAACACCTAACCCAACCTTAAACCTACCGATAGTGTTAACAAATACAAGTGATATAAAGACACATTTGTTCATGCTGCCATGCTATTTTAACTTCCTTATGCAGATTTGAGCTGTTTTGTCAGACCGTATTTTCATGTGGTTCGTACCAGAGCTCTTCATTACTCAAGTGCAACGCCGTATCATGTGAGCAAAGCAAACCTACTGAATCAGAAAACTCATGCATATTAAGTTGTATATGTATCGACAACGTTCAAAAGTATCATTTTCAAATCGTGCAGAAAGTTACAATTGTTTTGAAGTTATAACATAATATTCCACAATTAATTGTGTGAAAATTAGGCCTTTTTATTACCCTTAATGCAAATTCGGTCTCTACATGCACTTTGAATATTGAAAGAGTAGCCTACTTTGATTATGTCTGCTTTTATTGTCTACATGACTAAGAAAGAACTGTGACGCTTATTTTTTGTTATTTATACTGTTGATCGTTTAAAAAAAAGTGGTCAGCCCATTTGCTTGTAAAACATAGGCAATCAGAATCGGCCATGAAGAATCAAGATTGTTGCATTACTAAAAAGAAATTGGGTGCTCCTAAATTGTTTTTGCCGCTCCTAACTTTTTGAAGTTGGGAGCACCAGTGCTACCAAGTAAAAAAGTTCATTTCGAGCCCTGAAACAGCAGGCATCAGTCTCCGAAAACAAGATAAAACATAACCACGTTTATTGCATATTTTTTGAGGCGCAAGTAATTTATTAAGTATGGAAAAAGACTAACGGTGACTTCTCCTACTGCAGCAAATTAACTTTTTTATTGATATTTGACACCAGTTTATCAGATTCGAGTTCTCTTCACAGGGTTTGTACAGATACTGTAAAATAAAATTCCAGGACTTTTCAATCAGATCTCTCACTTATGGTTTTATGTTTTCTAATCTAATGATTTGTGATGTGCGCTCCTAGGTTTGCAAACCTACTCCGAAGTTCCGATCTAAATCAAAAGATATGTGATCCATGCTCTGAAGTTTCAAACTGAATAATCAGATTCATTTCATCATTTCAGATCTGGACTGAAAATAATTAAATTTGCGTAATGATTCAAGAACCTGCTCTGAAGCTGTATCTAAATCAATTGATTCACGATAATGCAAAGTTCCAATCTAAGTCAAATGATTTACAAAGTCCTGATCTAAATCAAATGATTCACAAGACGTGATGTAAAGGCCTGAACTGAATCAAATGATTTGCCATACACAAACTTGAGGTCCCGATCTGAATCAATTGATTCACATACCTGCTCCTTAAATTTCAAAAAGGTCAAATTCAAGTACTTTAAGCACCTTGTTGTTTGCAACTTTAGAGGGAAAGATATATTCCGTCGCTAAACTAGCAAAAGTGAATTCGGACATGACCTAAGTGCACCTGCGCCATGCGCTTCAAACCAAGCGCTTAGATCACTAAAATCGGGCACCAAGTCACTTAAACACGTCAAGCACTGAAAAAAAAACTGAATTATGACACTAGAAACAAAACACTGGAACATTGGAAAGATTGAAACACTGGATCACTGGAAAACTGATCATGTTTTCACAAACCCGCTCCAAAGTCCTGACCTAAATCAAATAATTTGCGATACACAATCTGAAGTCCTGATCTAAATCAAATGATTTGTGAATATGCAACTTGAGGTTCCGATCTAAATCAATTGATTTGTGAACCTGCTCCAAAGTCCTGATCTAAATCAAATGATTTGCGATACGTGATCTAAAGACCCAATCTGAATCAAATGATTTGTGATTTTTTTATTCTGTGAATTTTGCATGAAAAAGTATGTGCTTTTTAGAAAATGTAACACTTATTTTATAGATACATTGGCTTTCAATAATTCAAGCACTTTTCAAGTACCTCTTCAGGAATATTGCTGTTTTCCAGGCCTATTCAAGTACTTTAAGCACCTTGTAGGAACCCTGTCTTCATCTCACTCACATTCTAATTTTGTTGGAATCCAAGTTTGGAGCAAAAAATATTTTCCGTCGTTAAACTAGCAAAAGTGGATTCGGACATGACCTAAGTCTAAGTCCTAAGTCACTTAAACATTGCAAGCACTGAGAAAAAAAAAATGAATCAATGACACCAGAAACATAAAACACTAGAACATTGGAAAGATAAGAACACTGGATGACTGGAAAACTTGAAACACTGAGAACAACACTTAGATCACTAAAAAACTGGAAGTAATGCAGGAACACTAGTGATACATTAACATTTACGTCACTACAACCTAAAATGGAAAAATGATTAACTAACCAGTAGAATAAGCAAACTGACGACTGAAATGGCTTACTACCATCTAATCAATAATTACTGAATCTTATTTTGACAAACTCTTGATGAACTACTAACTGTGGCTCAATGAAAATCAGTAATTACAGTAATCAGCAACAATAACTTCTCAAAAATGGTCTAAAATGTAAAAAATTACATTCTCATTACTTCACACATAGACGTATCTTCCGAGAAGCAGGACTACATCTCTTGTGTGTTCTACCAGAAATCAGCTTACAGGAGGAACGTCTAAAGTATCAGTAGCCAGCGTACCTCACAGAAATACGTGCAAGTGTCTGTTTTCACAGGAGTATCTCTTCCAATCATCAGTTTTTCTGTAGGTTAGGCACTGACTGAGGTGTTGGAATTGCTTGAAACAATAAAATGAACCCATTAGTCAAGGCTCCAGTGCTAGCACACAAAGTCTGTCTTGTTTACAGTAAGATTTAATGTCCTAAATGTAAGATTTAAAGTTGCTTAGCTTCCCTCAAAGCACTGTCATCAAGTTCTCCTGTGACTGCAAAATGGCACAGTGACATCAACTCAAAATCTATATAATAATAATTAATCTGAACACTCTACTGTACACTGGAATGCATAGCCATGTGTCTAGAAGAAATTTTGCCATGGAAACACAACATGTCATTAAGTTTCATTGTATCTGACAGCTTTTCAATGACATACTTAAATCCCCTGTTTTTGAACAATTATTAAATGGAATTGCAAATGAAGTGCTGAGAAAGAGCTGAAGTCTAAATGGAAGTGGAACATGAATATGAGGCTAAAGACTGGATGAACACTGTGCTTATAGAAGTTCAGATCCCCTACTAATGAGGGAGTCTTTCTTTCAAACAGAAGGCTTATATAATAACCCTTGGGGTGTTTTAGAAAAATACTGACAGAATGCAGCACCTTCAGATTGAATAAACTCTCCCCTTCTAGAGGGAAAAGGTTTTGTTTTACTCCCCAAAAACCCCTAAGGCCTAAACTATTCCATTTGGCCTTTTTAGCATGTATTAGACCTGATTACTTCTGGATATTTTGTATCCAAACAAGCGATTATTCATTTAAGAAATCAATCTTCAAAATGTATTTTGGACGCTTTAGCAAAACAAAGCATTGATCGTCAAAACTATTCTTGGTCCATTATAGTGATCTGTCCATGTAGTTTATTTAATTTAGTGCTCCACAAAACTAAAATATGCTTTGTTGCTAATACCCAATAGAGCCAAATAAAAGCAATTAAAATGTGTTAAAATAAATAAATAAATACAATTATTCATGATCATCAACACAAGTCCTGAGTGAACGAAACAGAAAAAAAAGCTGAAGATTCTTCTTCAGAGAGTGTCATCCAGGACATTGGATGATCTTTGTTGTCTCTGGGTTATTTCCTTATCTTAGGATATCTCATGGCCTTCACTGGATTTAAGGAGGACATTTTATGGTCTATGTGTCCATTCCCACAGGTCAGAAAGCGATCTTTGATAAGATAAGCATACTTCCCAAACATGAACTTCTAGATGATTACAATGTTGGGCACAGGTCCAGCATTGATGGGGGGTGTGTGTTTGGGTTATATTGCATGCTCAAGTCATTTTTTTCATGAAGAACTCTAAATTAGGACTCAAGTCATGGTCCTGCCGAGATACGAGACATTGACTGATGCTCTCACTCCACAATATGAGATTACATTACAGTTTCAGATCCCAGAAACGCTTCATTCTGCTGGGAATATTTTAGAAATTTCATCAGATAAGAAAGACCTCAGACCGAGCAGTATGGGATAGCCATGTTATTGCGACAACAGTACAAGGCCTCGGTTCAGGCTAAAATTTAATCTTCTAGATTTAACAATCTGTCAACAAAATACCTTTTAACCTGTTTAAGGACTAAAACAGAACAAAAAGTACAGTGTTGGGCAATAGCATTGTTTCCAATTGTGTATGTCATTAGTTTAACTGCATTTCTCAGAAGCAAGAATAATGTGTTAATTTTAGTGGTCAGTACTTTTCAGTGGTCAAACAGATTAGCAAAATATGAATCAGTAACAGGAAATTACAATCGATGAAGAACACTTGGCGCACCACCCAACCCTTACGGCTTGAAGTATAACTAGACTGCGTAACTGATTTAACGTGAGTGTGAAAAAGCTTCACACAAATATTTCAGGCACTGTTTACACTAGTGCTTTTCGTTTTAAAATGGCATTTTAAAATTAAAATGATCTTCGTCTACACTGGCATTTTTAATGCGTTTCAGAAACAATCTCCATCCACACTACACAACTGAAAAGGCATGTCAGATGACCATTCATGCAGATAAAACAATGAGCACGATGTTAGTGTTTACACGGTCATCAAGTAAACGCAGAGCAAATGTGGACAGCCAAGCCATTGTTTTCAAAATAATCTGTCTTAGTCAGAAACACAACTCCGGAGTTTTCAAACTAAAATAAGGTGTGCAGCGTTTTCGATAGTCTCTGTTTTCGAGGGTCGAAAATGCCAGAGTAGTGTAAACGACTAGGGTTAACATAAAAGTTATGCGCACTAGTGTAAACGTAGCCTCAGTCATATTCAATTCAGTCACGCGAAGTCAATGTACTGACCAACAGAATTTGGTTTGAATGTACTTGTACAATGTACTTGCACTGCTTTCACGTGCTAACAGAAATGTCTATTTTCTAGGGATGTAACGGTATCAAAACTTCACGGTATGAATGTCACGGTACGGTATTTATTGAATCATTTACAGGAAAAACAAAACTAATGAAGAGACTCAAAAAAAGTGCCAGAAGTGTTTATTAAACAGTTTACATGAACACTGAACATATCAATGGCATACAAATTAGCCATCTATCTGTAAACTTTGAAACAGAAACTTAAATATTTCAATTTTAGTAACAAAAAAATATTAAAGCATGTAAAAAACAGTCAAATCAGTTTAGCTGAATGAGTTGTCTGCTTGAAATAAGACTTTTTTTCTTACCCCATTGGCAGATTATTTAGCTTGTTTTAAACAAAAACTCACTTAATTTTGACTTGTTTTTACTAAAAACAAGAAAATAATTTTTACTTGTCTAGAAAATCCTTCTTGATTTAAGAATTTTTAGATATTTTGGCTGGAAACAAGACAAAATTCTAAGTAAGAAAAGCATTTTTTTTTGCAGTGCAGTAGGCTCTCATGCCTTTCTTTCGCATTAAATCTTTATTAAAAACAATCCTTTAAAGAACTTTTCTACCTGGACAAGTGCATCTATTATGTTGCCTAGTTTAGCCTCTTTAAAACGGCACCTTTCCTTATTTTAAACCTAGCCAAAAAGCCACGTGTTGACTGTGAAATTTATATGCATTTATGGTACATTCCGTGTCAATCCATGTTAATTTTTACAGCGAACAACGTACTGTAACATTAATTCAGCGCATACAGCGCAGCAAAAAATAGACTCGGTGCCGAAACGATCGCTGCACTGCTGCAAAGGCACCGCTTTTAGGACGTACTGCCGGACAGCAACCGCGTGCAGTGTGAACGCTCTAATCCGTTAACATGGGTGCTGAAAAGAATACGTGACGCATACGCACTTCAGACGGAGCAGGTTCGACCATTTCTATCTCTTTTCCTTGCTGCAACAGTCTGTAGCGACAACAGACCGCAAAGGATGATGGCCACGCCTGGGCTGATGGGAAATGTAGTTCCCGCTACCTCCCGTTCGCTCCATTCGCCTGAGCAAACTTTTCTCAGAAGACCTATTGTTTTATCGAGTCATGCAACCACGGTAGTATCGAAAAAATGTGTTATTGCGGTATGACGGTATTTACAATACCGTTACATCCCTACTATTTTCCCACTTATGAATTAGTGATTACGTGCTTGTCGCAATCAAGTGCGTTGTTGTCGGAAAGAATAAAAATTCTGTCAAACACATGCTTATTCCACTGTTCATAAAACACACAACATGCTTTAAATGATGAACCTATAAATATGCACTACTTTTGCGCCAAGACAAGTTGATGTAGTTAGGGAAAAATTAATAAAGAATAGCAATGTCAGCACTGAAAAACAGCAAAATCGCACCCGAGATGGTCAGGTACTAAGGCCAAGATGCAGCCAGGGAACTCATGCGCTTACTGAAGGCTTGTTGTGTGCAAGCCAAAGTTCCCGACGTGTGGAGAAAAGGAGTCATCGTCCGCCTCCCAAAGAAGGGCAAACTCCTGGACTGCAACAACTTGCGAGGAATCACCCTGCTGTCTCTGTATTCGGGAAAGTGGTATGCATGGTCCTTCTATGACGTATGCACCAGGGGGTCGACGCAAGGCTCCGTGAAGAACAAGCCAGATTCCATGCTGGACGGTCCTGCAGCGTGCAATTATTCATCCTATGAACCAACTTTACCAAAGCTTTTGACAGCGTCCACCATGAGAGCCTTTGGAAGATTGCTCGAGTGTACAGTATGCCGCATCAGTTTACTGACCTGTTCCATAACCTCTACTGTGCCTTGAGCTGCTGTGTTCGGAACGAAAACTGCCTCACTGATTTTTCCCAATCAAGACCGGGGTCAGGCAAGGATTTGTCCTGTCTTCCAACGGGTATTTACACTTGCAAAACGTGGAAGATGATGGCCAAAACCATCCAACAATGCCTGAGACGCATCCTGAAAATCACGTACTGAGATCGGGTGACCCACGAAGAAGTGCATTTCCAGACATCAACTCACTCACTGGTGCAAACTGTGGTTGAACGTCAGATGTGGTTTGCTGGACATGTCGTCAAACGGCCGCCAACCAGGCTCTCACGAAGGGCCATACTTTAGAAGCTGCAACATAGGAAACAGAGACAAGGCCGCCTCAAGACCATGTAGCGATGGATATTCATTGAAGACCTCAAAGCCATCAACCTTTCCTGGGATGAAGCCAGAACCACCACAGCCAATCAAACACGATGGAGGTTGCTTGTCGCCCAATGCGCTGAAGAGCACAGGAGGATCTAAGTCTAAGTAACGCACTGCCATAATCTTTGTCCCCTCCACCATGATTAAAGTTTATGGCCCCCCCAACTCGGAAACTCAGGAAACAAATTTATCTCCGAGTTTCCCAGTAGTAAATATGACTTGAGAGGCCATTCACATTTAATTTCCGATTAGGAAAGTAGTATTTATGATCATTCGAATAGCATGTGAAGGCAGCACAAAAACAAAAAAGTTGCCTGATGACAACATTGTCAAAATGATACTGTGAAAATAACTAAAATCACTGCATAATGCATAGCAGGCCAGTAGTTGGCAATGTAACTTTGCAAAGAAACACTACACATCTACGCACATACCTATAGACTGAACACACAACATGCATGTGCAAGATGTCATGGTTTTCACAAATTCATGTTTTTGAAGGTTACAAAGTGATAACAAAATTGTTTTCAAAAGTTCGCATTTTCAGGCCCCCAAAATAGCTGTTGTGTAAATGAACAGCTAAAATGCATAAAACAATTTCTGTTTTAAGTTTAAAACAGGGTCATCTAAACACCCACTTATACATCGCTAAGCCACTGACAATAGACGATGCCTTTATTGCCCGCAAAATTTCTTTCATGTAGAGTTGTTAGTGGCACAGCTATCTACATAATTCAACTAGCTCATCCAAAACGGACTAGTAATTGCTTGAAAGCATCATTCTCTGGATAATGTCCAGTGAAAGTATTTGATTTTACATTTTTACAGATCATAAAACATGACTCTGCAATTGCTTCAAATATTGCTCAGAGTATTCTCCTCTGAAAGTCCATACATCAACCTCCGCAGTTGCTGCTCTTGGACAGTGCTGCATTTTGAAACGGAAAAGGATCATTGAAACACAAGGCCACACATCCTGAAGACAAAAAAATCATCCTGAAGGTGGCCAATTTAGCAAAGCAAAGGGGAAAAATAAAAGAGCATTCACATTTTCATCAATAAGGTCCTGTGTCTTCTGAATATAAGCTGTCAGAATCTAACTCAGAAAAGCCATCAGAACAGTCTGGTTTGGTTCGGGTCCAGTTTCCTGCTGGTGTGGAAGAAAAACTACACTGAACGCTGGCTCTCGGCACTCATGATTACACAGCAGCTGTGACTGATCAAATGCCGTATGAAAGCATATTCGGTAATTATACGTCAGAGTTCCTATGCTGATGTTCAAGGGGACAGATCCTGTTGCACACCCCTGGATTATGTCAAACAGGCTTTAGCCAGTCTTGGGACATAATAGATTCAGTAGAAGTTTATGACTTCATATGCAGTAACCTACTCTGGAGCCTGACCAGATTTAATCTCAATTTATGCAAAATTCTGTCCAGCGCATGAACCTTGCCTTGAAGGAGCAGCCGTCCCTTGGTTATGTCAAGAAAGGCCTGCTACATCTGTCCTGTTTCCCTTCATGCTGTCGACCCCCTCTTGTGGTCGGGACGTGTATTGGGTAATCTTAAATAGCTAGACTTGTGACTAATGGCACAACGTTTGGTCCAAACGGCATGTCACTTTGTCCAAGAAAAGCTTACTTGCAAAATGACCAATGTGTGAAGCAACCAATCACAGTCCACTTTGTTTTTATGCACCATTTATATAATACGGCAGACACCATAATAATAGACTAGCATTGGAAAAAACCTTCAAATAACTCTCTATAGTAAGTTAAAACACCAAAACACCAAACTAATTAGTAAAACTGAGTGCAAACATTATGATCAGAATTTATGTCTGCTCATGAACATCTAGTTAACTGGCAACCAAGCGCCTCAAACAAAACTAAACATCGGCCAGTTTTTTTTAATGCTGTAAATCTGGCAAACTTATCAAAAAGGCACTTGTATAAACCAAGCACCTTGTAAACATGGCTTTTCCAGTTAGACTGGACCACAATTGCCAGAAACTGTATAAACACTACCCAATCAAATTGTATCTGCCTATTTTATGATAGTGCTTGCCAGTTTTCTGTAAAATATGCATCATATGGTTAGTGAACACGCTGTGGGATGTGCCATTTGGGGCTAAATCTATTTGTTCTGGTGTTGAATGCATAATGCTTGTGACTTAAAATCATCCTCACTGCCGCTTTCTGGCTCCTCGCACCACAGGGAACCGCGTGATCTTGTTTCACCTGGCAGCTACACCGAAACACCTCAAGGAAAAAAGAGAGTGAAAAGGAAAAGAATGACATTAGTAATACAATAAGGGTGATTCTATGTGGAGAAGGAAAACAGATGAGATTTGGCAGACCTCTGGGCATCTGTAATTGTTCAGTAAACAGGGAGGTTTAATTGCATTAGAGCTCGTAACAGAATATGACAGCCATGTATAGAACGAGGATGTCTTCCTCAACACCTTCTGAAGAAGGACATACTAACTCTTTATAAAACATACCATAATATTTTATCATTTTAGTAAAAAAAAAAAAAAATACAATAAAGTACTCAGCTTCTTCTGTTACAGTAATTACAAACAATGAACCTCAAGAACCGGACTTCTCAAGGAGATTGTGAAAGTGGTCAGTGTGGATCAGTATGAATATAGGGCACATGGGTTACACACAGAGTAAATAATTCCCATGGTTTGCACTCTTGTGTGCTGGAGCACTCTTAGGAAAACTATGCGTCATATGAGAAGAATCTTGAGGAGATTCATGAAGACGAGTCGCCAAGTTCCTTAACACCTCATGGAGTCGTTTCTCCACATGGGTAACACCACATACTGAGCAAATGCAAACAGAGCAGAAGCTAGCTGCCGATCATAAGAAACAGAATCCTGTTTAAGGTCAGATGAAGACTGCAAGAGAAGGAAAAACTGAGAAGCCAAATACCATCCAAAACATGTCTTTTCAAAATTTGCTTTCTGATTGATAGACAGATAGATAGATAGACAGACAGACAGACAGACAGACAGACAGACAGACAGACAGACAGACAGATAGATAGATAGATAGATAGATAGATAGATAGACCTATGCATTCACTTTGAGTAAAATGATGATTCATTAAGCACTTTATATAACAGGAAAAACTCTGTATTTCCTGACATACTGAATTAAGTGTGCTTAAATATCACACCTGCCTCTGGAAAAGCGATTTGACAGAATATTTGTTTCGACAGAAGACTTTGAGTAGCGTTCTGCCTGTCAATCATTTTGAACTTAACAGACCACACCGGAAGCTGAGAGAGCTTTAGTTTGCCGCACGACGCCGCGAACAACAAACTATTTTGTTTTGGCTAGTTTTGCTAACTTACATAATGGTACCTACATGTATATAGATCCATGCCTATACAGGGTCAGCACAAAGCAAAGTTTAGTGGTAAAGTTTGTTGTTGCTAACATCAAAATTGCGTGTTTGTTTTTATCTTTTCTTACTTGTAACACCAGGGAACGCGCCGCTGATTACCGCGGACTCCAAACACTTTCCGGTTCGTTCGTGTTGGGGGCGGAGCTTTAAAATAGTGGGTGTGTTAATAGAAATAGAAATGGCCAAGGTACATATAAACATTAGAATGATACCAAGTGGGGTAATAGAGCTTGGCCAACTACGTCACTGCGCGTAGAATTATGGGTAGTTGCCGCCATGTTTTATGTAACGTCGTCAGCCGTCAGTATTACAACATGCAGTATTATACTATTAAAAAGAAAGAAAAAACAATGCACAGATCCAAGGAAAAGCTAAATCTTCCATACCGAGAAAAGCTTAATGAAGTGTCAAAGCTGAGGTATTTAGAAAAACTAAAAATAATCAACGGCTCGATCCTTACGAGCATATAGAGTGGTGGACGATCTAAATGAGTTACCGCCTTACCGCACGTAACATTCCCAGGTGGTGTTTTCCTACTTTGTAGTGTTATTTGCCGTTTTACCTACTTCATTGTTACCTGTGTTCTTGAGACTTAAAGTTTACAGCACTGTTACATCTTACACCTGTTGTGTTTGCACTATAGTAGTAGTGGAACTGAACTTTTCAATTTAGTTGATTCTTATGTTACTGAGAACTGTGCACATTTACATCAGTGTGTTATCCACAAATAAAGGGATATAGAAATGTTCGTGTTTTTTTCAATTTATTGCTGCAACGTGGTATGCAATTTGCAAAACAGATAATGCATGTTTAATGCTGCGTTCCAGGCAGAGCCCGTAAATCACGACTTCAAACCACCAGTCACGCGTTCCAGGCAAGTCGTGCCAAACTGTCTGAGCGCATTTATTATTACTAATTTTAATGCAACGTTATATTGTCCTAAAGTCTATTTTTCCACCATGTACCACTTGCATAAACAACGCACCGTATATCAGAGCTCGGAACTGGGAGTACGTTGATCTAACGTTAGTACGTACATATAAATACACGCAATACATGAACATATTTACACAGAAAAGTTTATGTTGGATGACATTCCTTGAGAGCAACTGATTTGACAGCATTGATTTCTTAATTCATGGTTTCATAACAACGCAGGGGCACATATTAGTCAACTAATGCTTTTCCGTCTAGCTGCTTGTACCCACGCCATGCAACGCCGTTTTGTTAACTCGGACACTTGAGATCCACGGTGATTGTCCAAGCTGGAAAGCTGGAAAATCAAACATTTGACAGTCGGCGTACATGCTGGTAATCGGTGAGATTGTGGCAATTAACAACACAACAATATTTCACCAAAAATTATGATTTATGCAGAATAAAGTAGACTAAAACTTCACGATCACAATCAAACACAGTGTTCACCGCAGCTCCGTTACCTAAATTCCCAACATGCATTGCGTTGCTGACGTCACGTTCCCAGACTCTATAATAACATATCAAAATCATATTATGAATTTTCTTTTACCCAAATGTAAAAGTCTTATTAAAATGTACAATTTACTTTGCTTTCCTGTTTGTACAGTAGGCTATGGAAGCCCACTTCCGCCACTGAATAAATAATTAAAAAAGGTAATCCTGACTTTTTATCTCACAATTCTGAATTCTTTTCTTGCAATTGTGAGTTTACATCTCGCAATTCTTACTTTTTTTCTTGGAAGCTTCTTAGAAACTGGCAAGTGCGAGTTATGAAGTCAGAATTGCAAGACATAAAGTTGCAATTCTAAGAAATAAAGTCAGAATTGCGAGATTTAAACTCACAATTCTTACTTTAGGCCTAAAATACACAATTAAGATATAAAATATGTATATAAACTTGTCTTTTTCCCCCATTACAATTCAACTCAATAACTCGCGATTGCAAGTTTATATCTCAATTGTGAGAAAAAAGTAAGAATTACTATATATGCACTCGCAATTGTGAGAAAAAAGTTAGAATTTAGAAGTTTCTATCTTGCAATTCGGACTTTATTTTTCACAATTGTGAGTTTATATCACGCAATTATGAAAAATAAAGTCAGAATTGCAAGATATAGAATTACGAGATTTAACTCATTGCTTTATTACACACAATTAAAATGTAAAATATGTATATAAACTGGTCTTTTTTCTCCATTAAAATTCGACTTAATACCATGCAATTGCAAGTTTATATCTCACAATTGTGAGAAAAAAGTCAGAATTGCAAGTAAAATGTAAGAATTATGATGTATGCACTCGCAATTGTGAGAAAAAAAGTAAGAATTACGATATATGCACTCGCAATTGTGAGAAAAAAGAATTATGATATATGCACTCGCAATTGTGAGAAAAAAGTAAGAATTATGATATATGCACTCGCAATTGTGAGAAAAAAAAGTAATTGCGAGTTTCTATCTTGCAAATCTGACTTTATTTCTCACAATTGTGAGTTTATATTACACAATTATGAATAAAGTCAGAATTGCAAGATACAGAATTGCGAGATTTTAACTCAATTCTTGCTTTATAACACACAATTAAGATGTAAATATGTATATAAACTGGTCTTTTTTCCCCATTAAAATTCTACTTAATAACTTGCAATTGAAAAAAAAAAGTCAGAATTGAGGGACAAAAGTACGAATTACGAGATATGCACTCGTAATTGTGCGAAGTTAGAATTGGGGGTTTCTGTCTTGGAATTCTGACTTTTTTCTCATAATTGTGAGTTTATATCACGCAATTCTCTAAAAAAAGTGAATTATTTCTCAGAATTGCAAGTTTATTTCTCAGGATTGCAAGTTTATATGTCACAATTCTGACTTTAAAATACACAATCTCACAATTTAGAGAAAAAGGTCAGAATTTCGAGTTTGTATCACACAATTCTGAGAAAAAAAGGGAGATAAAAAGTCGCACTTACCTTTTTTTATTCAGTGGTGGAAACAAGCTTCTGTATTAGGCCTTTAGAGCATCTGCAAAGTTTTTCTCATTGATTTTTGGGTAATTGCAGAAAGTAAGCTCTGTATCAGCAAAAGTTTATGATTACTACATTCATTATTTATCACAATAATCTTTACAAATGATCACTGCTTTTATGAATTTTGAAGTCTAAATGCATTTGCTAAAATGAAAAAGATAAAATTGGGATATAAACTTTACAGCAAGGCCACATGACTTCAGTGTCACCACCAAGCGTTTGACAAATCTTTATTCAATCTTTATTAAAACTATGAGTTGAAATGTTTGAATAAAAAGTAAAGAAAGTTAAAAAAAAAATAGTTTGGAAGAGTGTGACTACACATGCTGTAAATTCGGACTAGTGTCCCCAACAACTTTTGTAGTGTCATTTAGCAACTGGTTAGAAACTACCTTTTTCAAGACAAACATTTTAAAAATCATAAGTGGGGTATTTAAAAATTCAAACTTGTTTCTGGGGTTTTGAGCAGTCTACATTTCTTTTTTTTTTTTTTTTTATTTACAGTCTCTTTTGGTCAAATGTCTTTTCGATGTACAAATGTGCAAGTCAGAGTTCACCAAACTTTAGTATGCAGCAGAAGTCAAAACTTTTTTGCATGTGCTTGCATTTCTTCTCTCCCACATTCACATGCCTATGAATGGAAGTGAAGGGAGTACTAAGACTTGTTAAATTCTCTTTTGGTGGAGTTCCTGAATAGCTAACATCGCTTACAGCACCTTTAAAGCCCTCTCCGTTCTTCTGCTGCAGACTGTTATGGCAGCTGAACCACGGGCATCCTTGCAGGGCATATAAGATGATTAAGAAAATCCTCTGGAGGGAATTCGAGTCTGCCTGTTCAAAAGCCACATTCTGCGGAAACATTTTGCCAGCGAGACAGTTGAGGAAAGTCTGGAATTGTCTGAATACCCGTTTTGTTTCAACACTGCTTACACTTGCCATGTGGAAGAAGGCTGAGAACTTCATAATTACTCTAGGTTTGGCATTGATCAGTAGACACATGCTAGACTATTAGATATCAGAGATTTTTGCCCAACACAAACTGTCGTTTGTTTGCTAAGTTAGTTTGCTGTTATAAACAGAAGCAACATGCAAACAAGCGTTATGGAGTGAGGAATTAATCTGTAGGGACTGTGTGTATTTCCTAAATATCTGCAGCTTCCAACGGCATGTCATTTGGAAATCCCATTTTATTATGATAATATTACATAAATGTTGAATGTGAACAGAAAAATGGCAGTAGTGTGATTAAGAACAGTACTCCAATTCTTCCACCTTGTGCTGACAAGTAACTTAGATGCCAAGCTAATGGAAACTTGTTTCCGCCACAGGGTTTAAAAAAAAAAGGTTATTGTGACTTTTTATATGTTACGACTTTTTTCTTACAATTGTGAGAAGACAGATTTCTAAGAGATAAACTTGTAAATGTGAGAAAAAAGTCACATTTACCAAAATTTCAAGATGCAAACAGTCTGAATTGCAAGATACAAACTCTGAATTCTTAAACTATGAAATAGAATTAAATAAATAAATAACAAAATTAAAAAATGTAAACCAGAATTTTGAGAAAAAAAAAATTAATACTGTGAGATGTAAACTCCAAATTCTAAGGAAAAGGATGTAAACTCAGAATTCTGAGGGAAAAAAAACCCCTCAATATCGTGGTATGTAAATTCAGAATTATGAGGAAGAAAACGCAGAATTCAGAGGAAAACTCAAAATTGCAAGATGTAAACTCAGAATTCGGTGAAAAAAAAAAAAAAACTAAAAATTGCGATATGTAAATTCAGAATTTTGAGGGGAAAAAAATCAATGTTGTGAGATGAATTCTAAGGAAAAGGTCAGAATTGCTAGATGTAAACTCAGAATTCTGAGGAAAAAAGTGAGAATTGTAAGATGTAAACTCAGGATTCTGAGGGAAACTCAAAATTGGTAGATGTAAACTCAAAGTTCTAAGGAAAAAAACTCTAAATTGCAACATATAACGAGATATAAACTCAGAATTCTGAGAAAAAAAAACTCAATATTGCGATATGTAAACTCAGAATTCTGAGGAAAAAAGTAAGAATTGTAAGATGTAAAATTAGAATTTAAAGAAAAAAAAATTGTGAGATGTAAACTAAGAATTCTAAGGAAAAAAGTGAGATTTGTGAGCTGTAAACCGAATTCTGAAAAAGAAAAATCAAGATTGTGATGTGTAAACTTAGAAATCCAAGAAAAAACTTGAAATTGCAAAATGTAAACTCAGAATTCTAAGGAAAAGGTCAGAATTGCTAGATGTAAACTCAGAATTCTGAGGAAAAAAGTGAGAATTGTAAGATGTAAACTCACGATTCTGAGGGAAACTCAAAATTGGTAGATGTAAACTCAAGAGTTCTGAGGAAAAAAGTGAGAACGGTGAGATGTAAACTCAGGATTCTGCAAAAAAAAACTAAAAATTGTGAAATGTAAACTCAGAATTCTGAGGAAAAAAGTAAAAATTGTAAGATGTAAAATTAGAATCTAAAGAAAAACAAAAACAAATGTGCAAGTCAGAGTTTACCAAACTTTAATATGCAGCAGAAGTCAGCAGAAGACTTTTTTGCATGTGCTTGCATTTCTTCTCTCCCACATTCGCATGCCTATGAATGGAAGTGAAGGGAGTATTAAGACTTGTTAAATTCTCTTTTGGTGGAGTTCCTGAATAGCTAACATCGCTTACAGCACCTTTAAAGCCCTTTCCGTTCTTCTGCTGCAGACTGTTATGAAAAAAGTAAGAATTGTAAGATGTAAAATTAGAATTTAAAGAAGAACAAAAAAAAAATGGGTGATGTAAACTAAGAATTCTGAGGAAAAAAGTGAGAATTTGTGACCTGTAAACTGAATTAAGAGAAAAAAAACTCAAAATTGCAATATGTAAAAAAATAAGAATTGTAAGATAAAAACTTGTAAACGTGTAAATTTAGAATTTCAAGAAACAACTTGAAATTGCAAGATGTAAACTTAGAATTCTGAGGGGAAAAAGTCAAAATTGCAAGATATATAGTCATATTTCTGAGATAAAAAAAAAAAAGCTAATTGTGAGATATAAACTATCAATAGCAAGAAAAACTACTATTCTACTCTAAATTCTGATATAAAAAGTCGCAATTCCTTTTTTAATTTTTTCATGGCAAAACAAGCTTCCATACAAGCTGAATTGTGGCCTATTTATTCTATTCGGGAGGTTCTCTATAAAACCACCATGTGTGACTCCACCAAGCCTTTTTATGAATGTTTTATTATTATTATTATTAATTCCTTTGACATATAATGAATGCACTTCAACTACACTTCATTTTCATCTCTTTCAGTGTTTTGTTTCTCGCGTGGCAGCTCGGGCATGTCAGTGGAAGTTTCACATCATCGCCTGCATGTGCAGACCCCCAGGACTCCCGGACCCCTCCATCCACTGCAGAACCTGGCTTTGAGGGCCCTTTATTCTCTGATCTGTCCCTTTGAATTCTGCTCCATGACCACAATCTTTTCAAGGGTCTCTTAAAGACCCGCCTGTGATTGGGGGAAGCGCAATCCAAACTGAAGTGCGTTTCCCGCAAGCATGCCTGACTCCATGGCTGCCTTGCAAGTGTGGCGTCCCTTCAGCCGTGCCAGGCAGTGAGCCTAATACAGTGAAAATGTGATCTTGCATTTCCAGGGATAATAAATAAATTGTTTCACAAGCCAGTATGTCCAAGTGGTTTCTGTGGAACTCATTTGCCAGCGAAAGTACTTATTTTGGGTCTATCTCAAGTCAAATCTGCGGTAAGAAATGTACCCCTGTATTTCATCACTTTTCAGCGACCATGTGATTTTAGAACAAACTTCCCTTAAGATTCACAGTCGGTGGAAATGCAGTTTGTGATTCAATCCAAACCTGAATTGTAAAATTGACAAGTCCTGTACAGAAAGTCTCGAGGCCTCGTTAGACAAGAACCAAACTCATTTTGGATCTTATTTTTTTACTTATAAACAATACACTACAAGACCTATTAGTTAAGAAAATTTAAGGAATAAATTGTATGGAAAACAATTCGTCAATAAGTATTAAATGTAAATGTCTAGAGAGCACACAATGAGTTATATCAGCAACATTTTTAAAGTTTAAACTATAACTTCCAACCAATCTCCATCACTTTTTAAAATTAAAAATCATTTTAATAACAAAAAAAATCTTAGGGCTTGAATAGCTTTGCTCCCAATATGGAAAAAAGTGCTGTTTTTCCAGTATTTTTGTTTAGTTTTTCAGTAAAATGTCTAAAGATTCTTAAATCTAGATATATATACTTAAGAAACAAAATGACATGAGATAGAAAGTCTTGTGGATCTGCCGATCTACTTAAAAGGGAATACTCTTTTATACACTCCCAGTCAAAAGTTTTTGAACAGTAAGGTATTTCATGTTTTTTTTTTTTTTTAAGAATTCTCTTCGGCTCACTAAGCCTGCATTTATTTGATTCCAAATTCAGAAAAGTAGTAATATTGTAAAATATCATTACTATTTTAAATAACTGCTTTCTATTTGAATATATTTTAAAATGTAATTTATTCCTGTGATCAAAGCTAAATTTTCGGCCTCATTACTCCAGTCTTCAGTGTCACATGATCCTTCAGAAATCATTCTAATAAGCTGACTTGCTGTTCAAGAAACATTATTATTACTATTATCAATATTTAAAACAGTTAAGAACATTTTTTTCAGGATTCTTCGATGAACAGAAAGATCCAAAGATCTCAAAGAAATTATAATTTTTTTTTTTACTTTTATTTAGCAAGGATGCTTTAAATTGATCAAAAGTGATGATAATGTTATAATGTTTCATCAGCAAAACCTGAAAAAAATTATACTGAGCTGTTTTTAACATAATAATAATAATAATATAATAATAATAAATGTTTTATGACCAGCAAATCAGAATATTAGAATAATTACTGAAGGATCATGTGACAGGAATAATGATGCTAAAAATTTAGCTTTGAAACCACATGAATGCATTTATTGTAAACAGTAAAAATATTTCAAAATGTTACTGTTTTATCTGTACTTTGGATCAAATAAATGCAGGCTTGGTGAGCAGAACCGACTTAAAAAAAAACATGAAAAATCTTACTGTTCAAAAACTTTTGACTGGTAGCAGAAACTCACTTAATTTTATTCATTTTCTCAGAAAACTAGACTCATTTTTGCATCTCAAGTAAATACATCTTGATTTAAGGCTGTTTAGAAGACTAAAACACTGTGAAAAATTGATTTTTTTAGCAATGCATGCAACAGTGTCGTGACTATATAAATTTAAAAAGTTTTACTCTTTACAGCCTTAATTTGTTAATCCTTTTATTTTTGCACAAGACATACATAAACTATTTGTATACAAACAAGCATTGAATTTACCTGGTTAGTGGCAGATAATCAAAAACAAGCATTAAGCAGAACATCTAAATATCTGAGCTTTTGCACGAAGGAGTTCGCGTGGTTACAAACTTGCTTATTAGATTAGTGACCTAGAAATGATTTTTCTAATTCATTTCATCACACAATGCTCCTTTGTTTTAAATTCGTTAAAAGCCCAAAACAAAAATGTTTATTTCCATGCTTTAAATTAGATTGCGAATCCTAGATTTTCAACGTGGACCCCAAAATCCATCCAATCCAGAAACTCCAATAGTTTTCAGATGTGTAAACATTTTATGGTTATTATCTACGTTTGAAAATGTTCGCAATACTTTCAAACTCACAAAACACATTGGATCATTTGTGACATTTTAGTCATTTTAGTATGAAAACATATATATTACATCAGTTTGTAAGGAATGTAAAGGCAAAAAGTTTCTTGTTAGAGCAGCAATGCATGTGGCATCTGCAGTGCTCTATAACTAACATTCTTATATCACAGTCATCCTGCCAGGATTGCACGCCCATCACAACCAAATGACATTAACTCTACCCCAGAGCAGAGAACTTCCATCGGAAAGACAGAAAAACATCTCCATGGATATTACTGTTCCCAACCCAAACCAATTTGGCCCTGTTTGTACACATATTTCTATTGTGCACTGTGTTAACATTTACATTTACTTTTAAAATAACATTTACGATGAAGAAATAAACATCCCGTGCCCTCATTTGACCAAAGCGTTCTCTCCATTCTTCAGGGTTTCCTCGCCCTGCTTATCAAGAATTTACTGAGCATATCTGGGCATTGGGCCACCTCTCCAGCACCCTGAAACCAACCCTTTTAATAGTCACTTCAAATCCTTTCTTTAAGCGTTTGGCTGAAAGTGCACTTCCAGCGGTGCTTGAACTTAATCTCTAAATGCCGAGCCAATCGCAAAGCTGGAGAAAGTTGAAGTGTAGAGTTGAATAGCCAATTAACACAGCCCTGCATGCTGATGAAGCCTGCTCAAGGAGTTTGTCTTTTACTGACCTACAATGAAAACCATGTCCATCTAATGAGAACCTGCTCACACAGCAGTTTCCACTACTTACATCTGATAGGAAGGAGCTACATTCAACTAAGGATTAGTTATTGGAATTAAATCAAAGCCATGAAACTATTCACTATTATTGATTCAATAAATCCAAATCGCATATGCAATTAATAACGAATGCATGCATGCCAAAAATGCCTGTGACCTCCTTGGTTAAGTAAGAGTGAATGATACATTGGTTTTGATGTGTTATGATGTCTCTATGTATCAAATACCACAACATATCATTCCTACCAAAACATAGTTTACTTTTTTAAGATCTCTTGGTATCAGATGTATGTGCTGATTCTTTGAAAATGCTTCATGGTCACAAAATATCATCAGAATATTTGCCCCAATAACATTCCTCATCATCACTATAATCTCATTTACATCCGCTGCGGTGATTATTGATTTCTAAAGAGCGTGAAATTGTGCCTCTTTCGGTCTTTGACACAATCCGGGCAACGCACAACAGGACTGAACGAGTTTCCATTTGTAGAGAGGGATAGTGATTATAGTTCAGTCCCTCAGAGATCAGTCCTGGCTGAAAAATTTTATGAACTTCGTAAATAACTAACTATGGAGGCCTATCAGACAAAATTTCAACCGACGTTCTACAAAAATAAGTATTACTGTATTTTTTGCAGCATTTGCTGTCACATATAAAGCACTTATGCAATGCTCTGACATCCTCTGCCAGCTTGTAAAACTCCAAGAAGTAAACATTCAAAAGAGCCCTCTAACCGCATTTTGTTAGCTCTCTGGATTTACTGTAACCACCGTTTGCTGTGTCATTTGTATGCCACCCATCTGATGCACTATTCCTGGCCTGTTTCCCTTTTCTCTCCACTGCACCAATGTCTAAAGATAAATCATCAAAACCAGGCTTTTTCTACAAGTCTGGGATCAGTATGTTTTTAAAGAAGTTTCTGTTGCTCATCAAGGCTGCTTTTATTTGTTAAAAAATCCAGAAAAACAATAATATTATGAAATATTATTTCAATGTAAAATAACTGTTTTCTATGTGAATGTAATTTATTCCTGTGATGCAAAGCTGAATTTTCAGCATCATTACTCCAGTCTTCAAAATCTCATGATGAAAAAATCATTCTAATATGCTGATTTATTATCAATGTTGAAAACAGTTCAGGCTGCTTAATATTTTGTTGGAATAAAAAGTTACAAAGAACAGCATTTATTTAAAATAGTAATCTTTTGTAACAATATAAACTATCATTTAAAAGTTTGTTGTCAGTAAATTTGTATTCTCTCTTTGCTTGAAAGAAATTCATACTTTCATTCAGCAAGGATGTGTTACATAAAAAAGTGATAGCAAAGACTTGTATTGTTAGAAAAGTTTTCTATTTTTAATAAATGCTGTTCTTACAATGACTGTATGATTTTGAGATCTATCTTCTTTTTTTTTAACACTGAGGACAACTAAGGGAGTCATATGCAACTATTACAGATGGTTCAAATGCTCACTGATGCTTCAGAAGGAAACATGATGCATTAAGAACCAGGGGGTAAAAACTTATTGAATTTGAAAATCAGGGTAAATTTTAATTATTTTGTCTTCTGGGAAACATGTAAGTATCTTTTGTAGCATCTGAGGGGCAGTACTAAATGAAAAAAAAAAAAAAAAAATTAGGCAAAATAAGTAAAATGTACACATTTACATTCTGTTCAAAAGTTTTCACCCCCGGCTCTTAATGCATTGTGTTTCCTTCTGAAGCATCAGTGAGCGTTTGAACCTTCTGTAATAGTTGCATATGAATTCCTCAGTTGTTCTCAGTGTGACAAGATGGATCTCAAAACCATACAGTCATTGCTGGAAAGGGTTCAAACACACAAAAATGCTGAAAAACCAAAGAATTCGTGGGACCTGAAGAACAGTTTAACTGTTCCGGATAAACAAGGAACTTATGAACAACTATCACTAAAAAAAAAAAAAAAGCTGTGGATCATTCAAGTAACAACACAATATTAAGAACCAAGCATATTTTAGTTTAATATTATTTAGGTCAATACTAAAAAAAATGGCATGCATTTTATACGATCCCTCTTATTTTGGTAAAAATAGATCTAACAGATAAAGATCTGTCAGTAAGTTTTCTCAATTTGGCCGGCTGTAATATGGCAGTACGGCCCCCTGCTGCTGGGTGGCTGTGGGTTGAATTTTGGGCCCCACGGTGTGACAGCGAATGATAGAAGGAGACAGAGAGAAAGCCGGTTTCTATTCACATCCAGCGGCAACATTAGCATATCTCAAACAGCACAGCCCAAAAGCCCTGACCACCTGTAGATGAATCTTTTTTCCGCCTTCTGATTATTTCCTAATAAAGTGGAATGTGAAAGGCAGGGGCAGAAGATGCATGTGGAAAATGTGTGTGTGTGTTCTCAGAGCTAAAGAGAAACTGAATGAGCCCAGCGCACTCCACGCACGCATTGTGCTGCAGGACAGCGCGTGGTCTGCCTGTAGAAGTGTCTGCGAGGGGGGTGGGCTGCGGGGGTGCCGCCCACTGCACAGCAGTTGGCTGTGGCCGGGAAAGAGGCGGGGCTTATAGTGGACAGGGGAAACCAGTGGGAGGTGGGTGGGTGAGATTTACTCAGGGGTTGTCAGCTCATAGGGCCCTGAGTCCACTGGCTTTTATATACTAGGTGCACTTGAGACAAGCTAGAGAAGAGCTCTACCACTAGAAGAGATCTGCCACCACTGCCTGCCTCCAGGAGTTAACATTAAACTGCAGGACAAGGACTTGAGGAGGGAAAATCTGCACTTTTATTTGCTTTTTCTTTTTAAACAACCACAACAACAAAAAAGGATTAAAACTCATCTTTTTGATCCACTTGCTCTAATTCCTCTTCAGGACTTTTAAAGCATGGCAGAGCAGAAGAGGCAGGTGTCTCTGACCCAGGCTGTGACCCTAGCGCTGGTTCTGCTCACCTCTGCCGCTTCGGCAGAGGAGTACGACTACTACAGCTGGCAATCGGACAATTTCCACAACGGCCGCTTTTATGCCAAGCAGCCACAGTGTGTGGATATTCCAGCCGACCTGCGGCTCTGCTATAACGTGGGCTACAAAAAGATGCGCCTGCCAAACTTACTGGACCACGAGACCATGCCTGAGGTCAAGCAGCAGGCGGGAAGCTGGGTGCCCCTTCTGGCAAAGCGATGCCATGCTGACACGCAGGTGTTCCTCTGCTCCCTTTTTGCTCCGGTGTGCTTGGACCGGCCTATCTACCCCTGCCGGTCTCTGTGCGAAGCGGTGCGGGACAGCTGCGCCCCGGTCATGGAGACCTACGGCTTTCCCTGGCCAGAGATGCTACAGTGCGAGAAGTTTCCCATCGACAACGATCTTTGCATTCCAATGCAGTTCTCCGCGGGTCACGCCACTCAGACTCCAGGTACAACCTAAAAGAAACATTGTATTATTAATTCAAATGTTACTGGTTCATTCAATGAAAAGCAGAAATTCATGTACACGGGACATTTCTTGCAATTTTGCAAAAGTAGGAAAAAACTAAAAATCAAATTTTAACAGATCCAAAACTAAATGTACCAGTTGAATAAAACACAGAAATATACATCATATTTAAGCATAATTTCTTAATTCAATTGTTAATGCGCTATAAAAAGCATCAGTGCCTTATTCTCGTTGATTTCAAAATTGTGTTTAAAAGGCAAAAAAAATAATGATCATTAAGTCCTCATATAGCTATACAATAAGGGCCTTTGGTTGATTTCCTCTTGCTTTGTTTTGCCCGAGGCTCTTGAGAAAGTAAAATTAAGGAAAGCTCTTGGAAGGACAAAAAACTTTCACTATCTAAAGCAAACATCTCATGTGGAATGTGGAGAGGAGCGTTCCTGCTGCGCCCTGCCTCTCTCTCTTTGTTTAATCGTGCATTTAGGTTTCCAATTAGCCAGGCAGCCAAACTCTTTGGATCACTAATTAGTCTGAAAAGTTGTACATTACTTTGTCTCACTGAGATGAGAAGGACTATTGTAACAGACAGAGGAAGGACAAGATCTGAGAAACAGGAGTGTAGTTAGTGCTCAAGAAATGTTTGAGGATGGTGTTGAACCATATTCACAGGACAATGGGAAAAAAATGAATAAATAAAAAAGGGTTTATTTTCTGAAACATTTGTAAAGTTTAATGCAACAAAATGCAACAAGTGATGCAAAAAAATTACACATCCCAATACAAAAAAAAATATGAATGCATCATACTGCATGAGGTATATATATATATATATATATATATATATAAACATAATAGTTGCACTATTGCCAAATCGCATCTAATGAAACTTAAAATAAAACTAAAAAAATAAATAAATTATAAATAAATGAAAAACTAATTCAAAAAAAAAGTTTATTCTTAAAATGCAAAATAATTAAGACGTAAATGATGGGTTTGGGTTAGTTTGCATTCATATTTAGCTTTATATTATATATATTATATATATATTTATTATATAAGCCTATGGTATGTCTCTATTTAAGTGTGTGTTTAAACACGCACACAACTTCTCTTTTCACTACTAAGATTTGATGAATTACAATGTTCTCAAAAAAAGGCTTTTAAAAAAATGTGACTCTACAAAACTGTTTTCATACTTCCAAGTTAAGTAGCTTGGCTTCTGTTAGAAAAATAAGCTCCTTAAAATTGCAGCAAACTCAAGAGCAAGCACAGAAAGAGTAGGACCTTTGAGACAATATCAATTACAAACCGTAGCCGTTCTGAAATGACATGATACTGAAAGCTTGAAAACTAGCAGAACTAAGTCAAATGTGCTTTCCACATCGCAGCTGGATGGGAAAGTAGCTCGCGGCCAAGCGTTTCCAGCGCTGTGTGTTTTGGTGAGTGTGCACATCGACGTGAAACAGGACTCTAGAGATAACACGACAGCACAAACCCTCGTTTGACACGGCCAGTCGCTCCGGCCTGCAGCCGTCAGCTCCTGCACACACGAGCGGCGGACCAGGGACGTGAAGAGCTGTTTTTTCCCCTGTGGTTTGAGATGAAATCCTGGGATGGGGCCCGTTCACAGCCAGAGCCACAGACGTGCATCATGGGCTGTTTCTAGAGACTGACAGTAAATGATACATTCCAGTAAATCACATTGGACAGTTAAACAATATTGTTCATTCTACAAATAGAAGACTTTTTTAACAGACAAACAGCAAAACGAAAACAATCCCACTGGCTCTTGGGAAAATATGAAAATATTTTAACCATAAAAAGAGACATATTTCATGCTTGAAGCATGTCAGTTTTTGTGGAAAATGTTACTTTTTTTATTCTAGTGGAGTTTAATATGCAGAGACAACTACTTGTAGTGACGTTAATTCAACCAATGGTGTGAGTTTGGGGCGGGGCTATTTGTTAGCTCACCAATAACAGCGTCTGTGGAAACCTGTTTGAAAATCATTATTTTTGCCGCTCCGAAGGATTCCTCAGAAGGGATTACATTAATTAATTCGGCCAGACGTAGTAAGTACAAGATAAAACAAACTTAGCGGCTCATTTTAGAGTGAATGTGTATTCCATTGTTTGCAGAGGTGCTGCTGCCTGAGGGGCGACTCAAAGAGACATGTAAACCTGTCTCTGTCTCCGTTCACCACACATTTAAACAGACATAAATCACAGCCGTTTTTCATCCTGATTAATGTTTTATGCCCAAAGTGTTGCTGCTCATAACTTCAAGGGTCCAAATGAGCCATAAAATCATGACCTGTGCATAGTTTAAATAGAACATTTCCCTCATAAACTGTGATACAGAAAGTCAGCGATGCAGAAATCGTCTGGACACGGAAACACATGTAGAAAGTCTCTCTGAGGAAACTCTGCGGACTTGCAATGGACTCCTATATCCATGATGACAAACTGTGAGAAGTAGTTAGTGACGGATTTCATTGCTTATAGTTTTAGTCAAGTTCTTTTCAGTAATAAGGAAGACCACGGCTGGTTGTCACAATATTTACTCTTGTAAAAATGTATCAGTGTGGGTATATTATAGCAACATACTTTAAAGTCATGGCTACAAAAACTGTGACTAACATTTCCAGCATTATTGCCCAGGAAAAAAAGACACTGCGTTCAGTTGATCTTTTCTGACAACATGTTGTCAAAATATGGAGTATGTAGTCACAACAAAACCAGCCATTAAATCAGCCATTACAGGCTTTTTTCTGGCCTAATTTAGCACAATTTTGTAACAGCAGAAATTTAAAAGGTAGTGTAAATATTAAACCATTCTTCTAACCAATAATTTATGAAAAACACCCTTGCTGCTAAAGCCTGTTTTCGCCACTGAATAAAAATGGGAAAAGGTTATTTGGACTTTTTTTCCTCAGAATTGTGCGATATGAACTCTCAGTTGTGAGTTAAAAAGTAAGAATTGCGAGATATGAACTTGCAATTCTGAGAAATGAAGTTAGAACTGCGAATAAAATGTGCAAATCAGATTTTTTTCGTATAAATTGGAGTTTGTATCTCACAGGTCTGACTTTTTTGCTCACAATTAGAGATATAAACTCACAATTGTGTGGTATAAAGTCCAATTTTCAGGGAAAAAAAGACTTACATGTTCTCAGAATTGCGAGATATAAACTTCATACTGAAGAATTGCTAGTTTATGTCTTTTTTTTATACAATTCTAAGTTTTTTTTTCTCAGAATTTGAGATATAAACTCGCAATTGTGAGTTATAAAGTCCACTTTTGAGGGGAAAAACTTTATATCTCAGAATTGCGAGTTTATGTCTTTTTCACACAATTCGGAGTTTTTTTCTCAGAGCTGGAGATAAAAATTTTCAATTGTGAGGTATAAAGTCTAATTTCGACGGGAAAAAAATTATATGTTCTCAGAATTGCGAGATATAAACTTCGAATCTCAAAATTGCGAGTTTGTCTTTTTTACATAATTCTGCATTTTTTTCTTAGAATTAAAGGTATATAATCGCAATTGTAAGTTAAAAAGTCAAATTTTGAGGAAAAAAATACTGACAAATTCTCAGAATTGTGAGATATAAACTTTATATCTCAGAATGGTGAGTTTATGTCTTTTTTACATAATTCTGTGTTTTTTTTCTTAGAATTAAAAGTATAAACTCACAATTGTAAGTTATAAAGTCCAATTTTGAGGGAAAAAATACTGACAAGTTCTCAGAATTGTGAGATATAAACTTTATATCTCAGAATGGCGAGTTTATGTCTTTTTCACACAATTCTGCACTTTTTTCTCTCAGAATTAGAGATATAAACTTGCAATTATGAGTTATAAAGTCCACTTTTGAGGGGAAAAAAAGACTGATATGTTCTCAGAATTGCGAGATATAAACTTTATATCTCAGAATTGCTAGTTTATGTCTTTTTTTACGCAATTCTGAGTTTTTTTTTCTCAGAATTCGAGATATAAACTCGCAATTGCGAGGTATGAGATCTAATTTTGAGGGGAAAAATACTGATATGTTCTCAAAATTGTGAGATATAAACTTTATATCTCAGAATGGCGAGTTTATGTCTTTTTCACACAATTCTGCACTTTTTCTCTCAGAATTAGAGATATAAACTCGCAATTATGAGTTATAAAGTTCACTTTTGAGGGGAAAAAGACTGATATGTTCTCAGAATTGTGAGATATAAACTTTATATCTCAGAATTGCTAGTTTATGTCTTTCATGCAATTCTGATTTTTTTTCCTCAGAATTAGAGATATAAACTCGCAATTGCTAGGTATAAATTCCAATTTTGAGGGGAAAAAATACTGATATATTCTCAGATTTGCGAGATATAAACTTTATATCTCAGAATACTTTAACAAGTGACCACAAAAGTCTATCACTAATCACTAATTAAAAAAACTATATTTAAATAAATAAATGCCCCCCAAAATCTGCCCTCAAATAACATTTAATATACCTGAATCAATCAAATCAGCAGAGTAGGATATATAACATTTAGGTTAAACTTTTTTTAGTCTAAAAAAATAAATAAAATAAAAACAGATGTTTCCACATTTTTAGGTTACCTAAAAACATGGTTTTACATAGCAGAAACCAGTTCAGGACTGAGCTGTTACGCATGTCACTAAAGCACTCATGCTGATTAAGAAGTTTTCTTTCAGAAGCAGTTCTGTTGAGTCCTTACACATGTTTCAATGAACATGACAAGGAATTCAACAGGAAATTTACGGAATAGATTACAAAAAAAGTCAGTACTGCTCTGATATCACTCAGAATTACCCCTCTCCTGACACATGCTTTGGCTCCGTTTCCACCGGGCAACCTGCCAGCGAGCCACCCTGCAAAACAGAATAAATCGCTCAGCAGTGTAAATAAGACATTTTAGCTTCAAGTATGCAGTTTGCTACAGCCTGCGAGTTTGAAACTAAGTTTCCTCCATAACACGCTCAGTGTGCGCAAGGCACCGCACACGTCACGTCTTTGACTCGCTGTATATTGAATGTATGGGAATTTCTGTTCAGGGACCAATTGATGGTTAAAACTTACAGAGGGGTTCAACTCCCCACGACCTGTGCACTGAAGCCTGGCGAACTCTGACCTCTCTCCTCATTATCTACCGCTATGGCTGTGCTCGAGGCTGGGGTGATAAACTCTGACCCTTGGTTTTTAAACTGGAAGGGGGAGTCTGGAGACGAGCCATGTAAGTTCTTGTTACCAGATGCTTTTGTTTAGTGAGCTCGAGGGAGGACCTGTGCTGAGTAAATGACAAAATCATATTCGCCACCTCAGAGATCAGATCTAACACACGTCAATGTGCGGTTGATGTCATTGGGGAATTTCAAGCTTCAGCCAATCTGGTCATGCTTTGTTTTGTCAGACCACCACACAGAGATTGAATAGAGCTTTCTGTATTTTTAGCTGAACAAATGAATGACTTTTCCAAATCTTTGCAAGCCACATCCTGCATTTTTTCTGATTACTCAGTTAAGCGGATCGATGATGTGATAAAAGCCTGGAAGCTTTCAAAACTGGAAAATACACCCGGTACTTTGCTTGCAAAAATGACAAAAATAATTAAATCCAGTAGAAAACAAAAACCGCTATCAAAAGAACTGTTAACAGTAGTCAAAGAAGAGATAGAGGTCATATTTCTCAAAAATCGAATTAAATAATACATTTGATCAAAAATACAGAAAAAATAGCTATACTGTGAAATATTAAATATTTTTACAATTTAATTTAAATAACTAAAAATAACTAAAATACATACATATTTTTTATTTTTTTATTTTTAGAATTCTTAGGATGAATAAAATATAAAAAAAAACAGCATTTATTGTACATTTAATACATACTTGCTGAATTAAAGCATTTAGTTATTAATAATTTAGTTATTAGTTATTAGAAATAAAATTAAATAAAATAATTTGAACAAAAACCGCTATCTAAAGAACTGTTAACAGTAGTCAAAGAAGAGATAGAGGTAATATTTGATCAAAAATACAGAAAAAATTGCTAGACTGTGAAATATTAAATATTTTTACAATTTAATTTAAATAACTAAAAATAAATAAAATATATACCTATATATTTTTTATTTTTAGAAATCTTAGGATGAATAAAAAATAAAAAAGAACAGCATTTATTTGAAATATATATTTTTTGTACATTTAATAGATACTTGCTGAATTGAAGCATTTAGTTATTAATAATTTAGTTATTAGTGATTAGAAAAAAATAAAAAATAAATAAATAAATAAAATAAAATCTCATTGACCTCGAAATTTGACTGGTTTTCCATTAAAAATATCGTAACATCTAAAAATATACTGTAAATGTAAAAAATGATGTATAGATAAAAGTTAAGTTTAATTTTCTTAATATGTGACCCTGGGCCACAAAACCAGTCATAAAGGGTCCATTTTTTTAAATTGATATTTATACATAATCTGAAAGCTGAATAATTAGGCTTTCCACTGATGTATGGTTAGGATAATCAATCAAAAATTTAATCAAAAATGAAATTTACTAAATATCTTCATGGCCATTATGTGGTTGTTACGCCAATTCAGTGAGGGTTGTGCTTAAAACACTTATCAGTATTTTTTATTTTTCAGCACTCAAAATGTGCCCATATCTGATAATGTTTACAGTCCAACAGAAAGCTGATATCCCAGTAGGTGGCACAATACACATCTGCAGCTTCGCTGTGTGTGACGTCTCTACAGTTAAAAATAAGATCAGCAAATAACTATCAGCTCCAGGAAGGTCACGTACAGCTGTTTGCATGTTCCAGTGAACATTTTCACTGTCAAACTGCTGAGAAGTATGTTTTCACAGCGACCTATTAAAAGTTTAGCCCTGCATTCGTCTTCGTACGTCTGCAATGAGTGTGAAATACTCAGGCTTCTATAACATCCTGAGACATGGAGAGGCCAAAAATATTTTCTCAGGTCCAGTGATATGCAGTCCTACCTACACACACTGTACAATAGGGACACTACAGATCTGTAGGGATGCGATTTCGCAGAGATGAACCACTGAATGTCTTAATCTTGTTTTATAACTTCCCTTCCTCAGTGAGGAAATAAAACTAGCAGCTGCCAAACCTCTCCCTCTCATGGCTTCAAACGCTGTGGATTAAGCTCTATTAGCACTGGCCTGCTGCCCCCGCATGAGTCCTGCACTGCAATGAAACCGACTTCTACTCACTGCACGAAACCAAACCCCCATTAGAGCTGTTAGAATTAACATAATCACATCATTTTGGTAAATATGAAACATTTCACCCTTTGTTTGTTTGTTTGTGTCTCCTGCGGTTAACCGAAGATAGGCTTCACTGAGTACATCTTTCACTAAGCTCATGTATCATTGCGACTGACCTCACATAACAGTTTAGTCCACCAGTAAAGAAATAAAATAATAATGAATGTATTCATAACCTTTAAATTATACCTGTACACTGTAAACAGGAGCAAACAAAACTTGCTTTATGTGTTTGATCATCCCAACCAGTTTGACAAACATTGGCTCAGCCAAAACAACGAGTTTAGGGTGGGACTATCTGTTCGTAAGGCAAAAATATTTCTAGTAAGGTTGAATTAGTCATATTACAGGTACATGATATTCCTTTTGATTTTGGCTAAATGTTCTAGACACTGACTTTCACTCTTTGTACCCTACAGTTTCAAAAGTGTGTCCACCCTGTGACAACGAATTGAAAGCCGACACCATAATGGAGCACTACTGCGCCAGTGATTTTGGTAAGATATTAACTTTTATTGAGACATTAAATTTGACAACTTCAATAACTTGTCTCTAGAGGAACGATCTCTTTATAATGACATAAAAATATGTGACGAAAAAATTAATGAGAAAGGCTGCGGTTTGCTTGCATGGGAAAATGGCCACATTAATATTTAGGGTGGGCATAAAAAATGACCTCATGAGAAAAAACAGATACAATTTTGAGGTTGCTCTGCTATTCATTGCATTAACATTACTATGCAATAATATGATTTTTATTATTAAAAAGTGGTGTGTGGTGATGTTCTGAAATGAGGAAGCGAAGTCCTCAAAGTTTTTTTTTTTTTTTAGTTAAATGAAATTAAATTCATGTCCCAGTCACATTTTATTGATAAATTAAACATTACTTACACTATCAAAAAATGATTTTTTTTCAGTGTAATCAATATTGTATTTTACATTTATTCCAAAAATTTAAACAACATGTTCAGCTATTCTTTTAATAGTTTTAAATAGTTAACTATTTTTGAATTTTTTGGATCATCAGTCATCATAGCTCGATATATATTGCTCACAGACATGGAGATTTACTTTAAATTTCACCAAGCTGATTAATCACAAAAAACTCACACAAATCATATTTTCATACCATTTTAGGTCTTATTTTGATGTAACAAAATGTTTATATCTCAGTATGTGAGTTGTTTACTTCCATTTATTCCATAAATGTATTCCATATTGTATTACTTACTATTGGAGAAAGCGTAACGGCTAACTTGGATCACGTGTCCCTTAATAACCAATCACATTACAGCCTTGACGTCATTGAAATTCAGTCACAGTTGAACGACACTCATTCGCCGTTTACGGATACCATAGGAATGAATGAGAAATGCAGTAAGCTGAATTCAACCTGTCACAAAAAGTCAGTGACTTCTCTTGAAACAAACAGCATTTTTTTGTAGTAAAACTCTAAAAATAGTTCAATCCAAAAGTTTTTTTGGTGTAAAACATGTTGAAGATTAGCAGATAGGCTGTTAATTCATTAAATGATAAGCTGTTTCCTCTAAAATGCTGTTTATTTAGCATAGTGAAGCCTCTCCTCCATTGACATGCATTCAAAAAAATGGTCTCCTTTCCCACATACTGCCAAACTGGAAGCGTTAGCACTATCCGTTACGCTTTTTCACCTAATAATTGCAGGCTTGCCTTCTAGTGGCTTTGTATTGTTCATTTAGACTGATTCGTGCATGTGCATGAACATACATGAACATAAGAGGCGGGATTTACCACATAAACCAATCACAGATGAACATAACCAGTCATATCCAATCAAATCACGATGGATTGCCTCCTTTCACCCCTCTCTTTTAACTATTTTTGAATTTTTTGAATCATCAGTCATCATAGCTTGATAAATATTGCTCACAGACATGGAGATTTACTTTAAATTTCACCAAGCTGATTACTCACTAAAACTCCCACAGATCATGTTTTCATGCCGTTTTAAGTCTTATTTTAATGTAACAAAGTGGTTATATATATCTCATTATGTGAGTTGTTTACTATCATTTTTAAATGAGTCTTCCCATTATTGCCATAATATTGTTCCAGAGATTGTCTTACTATAGGGAGATGAAAGGGTTACTATTGGAGAAAGCGTAATGGCTAACTTGGATCACGTGTCCCTTAATAACCAATCACATTACAGCCTTGACGTCATTGAATTTCAGTCACAGTTGTACGACACTTGGTCACCGTTTATAGATACCATGGTTGCAGGCTCGCCTTCTAGTGGCTTTGTATTGTTCATTCAGACTGATTCGTGAATGTGGAACATGCATGAACACAAAAGGCGGGATTTATCGCATGAACCAATCACAGATGAACATAACCAGCCAGTTTTACTTTAAATTTCACCAAGCTGATTACTCCCCCAGATCATGTTTTTATACCATTTGAAGCTTATTTTGACCTAACAAAACACTTATATCTAAGTGTGCAAGTTGTTTTTTTACTTTTTAAAACTAGTCTTCCCATAAACACCATTATATTGTTCATTCAGACTTGACCGTGTCGGAGGATTCCTGTTGTAATAGTTTTGGATTCTTTACGGTTCGTTTAAAGTGATGTATTCTGACAGGAGTTCCATTGATCTGTCAAAGGTGAATCTCTAGAATGAGTCTCTGGCATTGAATAAAAGAGTTTCAAGGTTAAAAGTCATCTGAAAGCCTTCCCTATAGAGCACAGAGGATTACAGCACAGTAGAGCCACACATACGACTTATCTTTGGCTGTGAGGCCTGTTGCTCTTGGATTTGCATGTATTTTCCTTAATAACTATGACAGATGACACTAGAAAATATTGTTAGTAGTAGCCCGAGTGTTGTATGTTGTAGATTTTAGACATTAAAGTCCAGACATAAAAAAAGAGTTATGTTTAAAAAAAATCCACTATTTCTGACTCTTGAGATCTAATACTCCACATACTGAAAGCATAATGTATGGCAGGGTATTACTGCTTGATTCATTTCTTCCCAGTCCGTGCTTGCTTACGTCACTAGTTGTTTGTTGACTAGTGCTGTACAATTTATTATGATTGTAAGTTTAAGAGTGCACTCTATTAGTTTCACTCAATGTTATGGCCCGTTTTAACAATGTAGCAGTAATTAGTGTATCAACACACACTGGACAGCAGCACACTTATCAAATAATTTAAAGTTTGTGCATGTGCTGAGAAAACTCTCCATTAGAGTGTATTCACTGGCTCTAAACACAGCTGATTTTAATATTTGATATATCGCTAAGGCAATTCATTGTTTTTAAGTTTGCTTTTGAGGTTTTAAATGGCTCAGTTTTGTTTATATGCGATTTGTCATTCTGCTTTTTTAGCGAGAGCCTTTTACGTCGCAGAAGTCCTCAAATAACAAATTAAAAATGTGAAAATATTTACAATTCATTTAGCATTTTCAGTGATTACAGTTAAGTACAATGACTAATGACTGAATTTTAAAAGTTGGCGATCTACTTTTAGGACAGAACAGAGAATCTCATTGTAAAAGGTACAGTACAGTTTAACCAAAAAATTAAAAATAAAAATTACTATCTATAGCTTTTTCTTTTCTTTTCTGGACACATATATATTTTGAAAAATAAAAAATGTTTTTTTTTCTCCATACAGTAAAATACAATGTGGTCCAATTTAAATCATTACTTTGGAAAAAAAGAAAAAAGACAATAATTCTATTTTTATTTATTGTAAAAAGCTTCTTTCACATTTGCAGCATTACTGTGGGCAACCACTCTAAAAAAAACTAATATTTACAAGCACCATTTTACAGGAAGACTTAAAGAAAAAAAGTGACCTCATGGGTTTTATTTTCCTCTCTAATGGTGATTTTGACCTTAAAGATGAATTAATTTTAATCACGTTATATAAAGGTTGCCTAATACGGGTAGAGCACAGCAATAGAGGCTCTTTTCTTTAAAGATTCATCACAGGCCATTGAGTTGAACAAAATCCAGAATTAATTAGAGCATTACTGTGAATCAGCTAATTGTATATACAGTATATATAATTGCTAACATTATAAATGCTATTAAATTGTCTAGAGTGACTTCAGTGTTTATGTCTACCGTTTTAATAGTTTCCACAGGCTGAGTTAAATTTTAATCCAGTTTAGTCTGAAAATAGTATTTGCTTAATAATTCAGGTTCTCAGTTCTGATGTTACCTGCCAGTACAGAATATTTTCAACTCTAAATGTATTTCATCAGTCTCTATTGATAACCCCTCACCCCCAAAGGCCTACTCAAGTCTATTGCTTTGCCTCTGGCTTTGGACATACGCAAGGTTTCCGAATTACTGAAAGAAGGCTGCACATGCTCAAGGTGACACTTTTCCTGCTTGCCTTCCTTCATCTGCTGTCAGACCTACTGCCAGCAATTTAAAGCAGCTCTTGTGGTTTCAGCTTGTCACCACGATATTGCCCAGGCGTGCTTGCTCCCCACAAGCATTATGGGTCATGAGCGATCACCTGAATCAGAGAGAAAAACCCCATGTCCAGCTGAACTACAGTTAGCAGTTAGAGTTGTTTTGTGGTTTTGTGAGTTACATATTCTACTTAGCTGTGACTTAACGTTAATGTGTGCCTTTTCATAGTGAAATCTTTTTAAAATACATTAAATCCATCTGCTATATAAAGAGAGACAGCTATAAACATGTCATTTGAATCCCGATTTTCCTAAAAAGCGTAAATAAACACTGTGGCTCTGGGAGACTTCAAACCTTTTTTGTTTGTTTGACTGTACCGACACAGCAACGGTACCTCTTTCTAAGCAACAAGTGATCTTCTTATACTTCTTATAGACTTACACTAAAGGAGGAGAGAACTTTCTTTAAGCACAAGAAATTAGAGACTTGGCAGCACTAAGCATCCACCCTCAATATGTTAGCAACCACAATGCATTAAAAAGGTCCAAAAATTGTGGCATAATGTACTCACATTTTCTTCTCAAGAAGTCTTATAAGATTTAAAATAACATTTATGCCAACACCAAACATTCCCATGCAGATAAAGTGAAACTGCTATCAGTGAGACCATTTAAACATACATTCAAGCACTTCCAGAGATGCGTGAATGTTTATAATAGTAGACAAAAGAGCAAAGCTTACCCTGATAATGCTTTTAAATTCTCTAGATGTTTCAGGACAAATGCTGTTGTCATTGATTAATGTGCTCTCAGCATGACTTCTGTTCCACAGCCTCAATTACAGGTTTTACTTTCCCACTTTCATGTCAAATGCA
Organism: Garra rufa; assembly: GCF_049309525.1. Taxonomy (NCBI): domain Eukaryota; kingdom Metazoa; phylum Chordata; class Actinopteri; order Cypriniformes; family Cyprinidae; genus Garra; species Garra rufa. The sequence continues at coordinate 13,054,123 of NC_133362.1, forward strand.
ACATAGAAAAAAAAACAAGAAAACTGAGAGCTGCTTCATTAGACATTAAGATGGTTTCTAAATGATTAAATGTCAAAGCAGCTTTATTAATTAGTTAAATTGCATTTTTATTAAATAACACACAGGTACATTCAGTCGCAATGTTGAAAAATGACATTCTAAAACTATTTAATAATTTGTATTAATTTATCTGTAATGGGGTTTCAGGATAAACAAGACTTGTTGAAATTTTCAAAAAGAAGCTTTTCAAATTACAATTTTTTAAACACTAAAACAAATAAGAATAATAATAATTAGGAAAATTAAGGGAAAAAAATTAAGGACATTTTGGTGGCTTATGTGCTTAGCTACTGAAGGGGTTTCACATCTGTCTTTAAAACTTTCCGTTCTACTCTCTGTCCTCTCCCGGGTGAGTGCAATTAGCGCTGTCCATGTTTAAATGATGCTTCTCCGGGGAGGTGTAAACTATTCCAGCATTCTGGATAGCCTCGGTTCTTCCTGTGTGCTTGTCGTGAAAGGTCTTGTTGCTTGAGACAGCAGAAATATATGGGAGAACTAGAGTGTGACCAAGGGTCCCATGAGAAGATTTCCCATTCTTTCCAATGGATAAAGTTAAAGGGCATTTTTTTCCCCAAAAGGTCTCTCTTGTCTTGCCTTGGTGTTTTTAAAGGAATAGTTCACTCATAAATGAAATTCTGTCATCATTTACTCACCCTCATGTTCAAACCCATAAGCTGTTGGTTTTTCTGTGGAACACAAAATAAGTCGTTTTTGAAGAATCTGACAAAAGTAAATAATGGCAAACATTTGATTTTAGGTTTCCCAAACTGGGGTTTACTGCAGGGGGTTCACAAATTATGAAAAGCTAATCATTTATTAGGCCATAAAATTGTAAAATGTGCTGATATACAGCCATATCGCATGGTTATGAGTATTTGAGTGTGTAAATACACAAGAAACAACAACAGAGTGTCTACTCTTTTGCACAAACTCATTCCGCCACGGATTCAAATCTCAGTTTAACAGTTTAACAGCTGAGCCTAAGCCTCTGTTACTACTTTGAAAGCGTCACTTTAAAACTAGTTATGAAGAAACACTGCTGCATTGGAAGCTTATTGCATTTCTGTATTAAAAGCTCACTGTATTACGTAGAGTATTATCAGAGACAGACTGACTGAGCAAGTGTGATTACCTGCATCTGATACAGCATTCATTCTTCAGCTCAATCTTATATTCACAATAAAACATTAGTTTGAATGTCTGCTGAGGAAAGCGATATCTTTGTTGTAATATACTTTCATCTGTTTAGAGTGATTTCTGATGACAGCGCTGCTTAGAGCATTTGTTGGCTGCATCTTACAAGCTGTTGTTGAAAAAAAAATACCTCGCTTGTTTACAACCCCATTTCAGTGTCTTTCAAAATAAAAGTCTTTACTGTTGACCCACTTATAAAAAAGTCTCTTGTCGCCATCTAATGGCGAAACAATGAAACTAATCACCATCATGAACACACACACACACACACCATTTTCCAATACTAAATACTAGGGGTGTAAGGATACACATATTCATATTGAACCATTTAGTACGAGGCTTTCGGTTCGGTACGCATTACAAACCGAATGATTTGTTGGACTAATCTTATTACATTTGGAAAATCAAAGAGATTAAAATGTGTGAAATATAATGTTCTCAGTGCCATCATGCTCAACAATGCAGCCCAAACGACGTAACAGGCAAAATAAAAACACCGTACTCCAGTAGGGTTATGACGATGAGGTAGTTTTTAGAGTTTTCCCTCTTTTCCGCATTTTTATTTGCTTTTAAATAACGATTAACTGATTCAGACAAGTAATAATTGATTGAATTGACAACAACCAAACAGTACGACAAACTCACTTATATTAAACATGGAATGTTTCATTTATTAACAAAACAAATACAAATACACCATGCTATAGGCCTCATATTAAATAACAAATAACTTACAAAGTTTAAATATAAAACACTAAAAAACAGCCAACACGGTGGAACCAAATAAATAAGAAACAAATGTTTAAAAAAAGGTTCCTAAATCATATTAGATAAACGGCAAAAGTCAAAAGGCCTTCCAAAGGCCTTTCTCATTTTCTCGAAACATAAAAATCTTTCGCCCACTTCTTGTCTTTCTCACCTCCCTTGTCAGCTCAACTCACGTGATAAATGACATTCTTTTTGCTGTACCGTACCGAAAACGTACCGAACCACACCACTGTGTCATATCGAACCGAACCGTGAATTTTGTGATTATTATTTATATAAAATATTATTTATTGAATAATAATATTTAAAAAAACAACAACAGCCATCATAAAAGTTGTTAGGCAATTCAGTCAAAAGTACAAAAGGCAGCGCTCTGATATACAGCCTTAAATTTACATAAAATATAACGTCATGAGATTTTGCCCCCAGCCAAAACTAGTTACTCTGGAACAAATAATAGATTAATGAGACCAAAGATTGCACGTTAGATTTACCAAAAACGATTTATAGCTCATGTTTAACCACTATAGAGGCATCAGAGCCAGCTGCAAATTCCAGAAGTTCTGGCTGAGATAAGGCTGCTCTTGGCGGGTTCATGAGCACTGAACGTTCTTACGAACGTTCTTTTCTCAAAAAATGTTGAAGCAAATTTTCAAAGAGGCATTATCTTTATTAATAAGCTGCATATTTGAAGTCTAAACAAGTGCACTTTTAAAACAACATTCCCAAACAGCTATTATTAAATTATACAAATACAGCAAGCAGAGTGATACAAATGGTGAAAAGGTTGCAGCTCTGTTATCACTAGAATATCGCACTCCTCTCAGCCAACCAGATTCAAGGACCAAAAACTTTTGCATAAATATCAGTTAACCATTAACTGACAGCAGAGAACCAGGAACATGCAAATATGTTTTTCCCTTCTCTAAGTCTCTTTACTTCTGTATTTTATCTACAGCACTCAAGATGAAGATTAAAGAGGTGAAAAAGGAAAAAGGTGACCGCAAGCTCATCGCAGCACAAAAGAAGAAAAAGATTCTGAAGATGGGAATACTGAGGAAGAAAGACCTAAAGAAGCTCACGCTATACATCAAGAACGGAGCAAACTGTCCTTGCTCACAACTGGACAATCTCGGGAGCAACTTCCTCATCATGGGCCGCAAAGTAGACCAACAGTTACTGCTCATGTCCATCCACAAATGGGACAAAAAGAGCAAGGAACTCAAGTTTGCCATTAAATACATGAAGTCTCACCAGTGCCCCACCTATCACACAGTCTTCCAGTGACCAATGACTATTCTGTCTACAGCGGGCCCTGCATCTTCCAATAACTCTTTCAGAGACCGCATCCATGCCTAATTCCAGCAGTTAGTACAGATGTATCTCATTACTCAAGAAATGGCTTTTGGAGACTGCTTAGGACTTAATTCATCATCAAGTACAGCTACGTTTTGTTGGCAACTGTATCTCTACATAACATTTATTGTTTATGCAGCAATCAGCACAGTTATGATGCTCATACATATTTTAGTGAAACTTTCCTGGTTCCCTCATTCAGAGCACAAGCTATGAGACTTTTCGGAAAGACACTGACAACCCTTTCAATCAATGTGAGAACAAGAAAATTGTGAACAAGAGCTTTAAAAAGTGAGCACATATTTGATTTCAATGGCCAGATTCCACTTAAACATAGTGTCAACTGTTTTTTTATTTGTATCTTTTATATTGTAGATAAGGAATAAAAGGTTTTATTATATACTACGAAGATACAGTCGTGATCATTAGCGCCAGAAAGAGACACGACTCCAGTTGTGGCTTGAATCGTGGGAGGTAAGGAAGCTGACGGATTGTGAAGTGTTGGTCAGGACGGCGGCCCAAATACTTTAACCGCAGCTCTGTGAGCAAGTCCGGACCATTTCTCTGCTCAACACATCAGCCAAGCTTATGACAGACTCTGGACTCATTCAAGCAGTTTGGTTGGTGAGGTGTTTGGTCCTTCTTATGTTTTCTATACAGTATGCAAGATTATTTTTTACTAAAATTATTATATATTGCTACAAGTATACATACGTGGTATGGAAAAAGCCTTCCAACATGACATCCGAGTTCACTGTAATAAAAGTTAAAAATCTAAATCTGCTAGTTCTGTTTAATCAGGATTTTTTTAAACAATATTATCTTATATTGTTGGTCACATTTCTTTTGTGGAACACAAACGTAGAAATTTACAGCCCTATATTCTGGCCCGTTTGGCTTTAACTTTTAAAACAGTATAACATTTGTATGAACTACTTTTATAATCGTTTTATGGTGTTTTGTTGTCATTTTTTTTGGGTTCGAAAACTTATATACCACATTCACTTTCATCGCATGGAACAGAGCATCTACAAAACATTCCCTGACAATGACAGAATTTGTCTTTTTGGCTGAACTAACCTTATAAGGCAAAGCACTATTCATTTAAAATAATGACACCGCACAACATAAATACATACCAAAACCACAAATGGAGATGCAATGACCTAAACGGGGTCTAAAACAGGGAATGTTTATCAGATAGCTGAATCACCAAAATCAGATCAAGGCTGGCACTACAGCACACGCGATTCCTCTTGCCAGCAGCTGCTCCTTATGCCAACAAATCTAAGTGCCAACCTGTTTAAACAAGACAGAGCAAATGACCAATTCAATGCCAATCTCTGTAAAAGTGAAAAGGGAAAAAGCAATGAAAGAAAACTGCGAAAATTATCTGAGATCAAGAAGCAAATGCCTTCTCCAGCCTCCAGCGGATACTGGCATTGTGCTTCGCGGATAAGCAACCCCTCATTACTGGCCTATTGTCTGCGGGGATCTGCCAGCTCATGCCACCCCCACCGCTCACATTCAAACACTCTCCACACAGCTTACATCACACCAAAAACAACACCACAGGCTGATCTGGGCTTCCTCACATGCTCTACAGAGTCCCAGTTCTGTCTCAAACATCAGCTGATCACTAGAGGTGTTACAGACACACTCATGCCGTCCAATTACAGGATGTGCACCACCATGTAACTGCTCTTTGCACTGCTCTTACTATCTTTAATCAGGGTTCCCACCTTTTTTGACCAAGGTTACTTAAATGATATTTTAGGCAATTGGCATTTAGACTTATACATATAGTATACCTTTAGATTAGCTACATCTGATAACAGCACGTCCTGTTTTAAAATGTTTAAAAATACTTAGTTGGCGTGAAATTAAAAATTCACCATTTATATATTTTTAAATGGATGTTATAGATGTAATTGTGATCAAATCAGCCATGCAATTTTTTTTTTTAAATGTTATGACCTTGTAATGTTTATTCAAAATGGACTTTCCAGTAAATACAACAGATTTCTCTCTGGTGATGTATGCAGGACTTTCCCTGGACCACAAAACCAGTCTTAAGTAGCAAGGGTATATTTGTAGCAATAGCTAAAAATACATTGTATGGGTTAAACTTATCGATTTTTCTTTTATGCCAAAAATCATTAGGTATTAAGTAAAGATCATGTTCCATAAAGATATTTTGTACATTTTCTACCATACATATATCAAAACTTAATTTTTGATTAGTAATATGCATTGCTAAGAACTTCATTTGGACAACTTTAAAGCAGATTTTCTCCGTTTTTAGATTTTTGTGCACCATCAGATTCCAGATTTTCAAATAGTTGCATCTTGGCCAAATATGTCATATCCTAACAAATTATACATCAATGGAAAGCTTATTTATAGGATAAAAAACATCCTTATGACTGATTTGTGGTCAAGGGTCACATTTACTCCACTTGAATCCTGCCCCTGCTGCAAGCTCATGTTCACTTGACTTCATTTTTGAGTGCAGTGCTGATATCTTAAAGGGATAGTTCACCCAAAAATGAAAATTCTGTCACTATTTACTCACCCTCATGTCGTTCCAAACCCTTAAAATCTTCGTTCAGAATACAAACTACAATGTTTTTTTATGAAATCTGAGAGATTTCTGACCCTGCATAGACAGCAGTGCAACACTTTCAAGGCCCAGAGAGGTAGTTAGGACATCATTTAAAAAGTCCATGTGACATTAGTGGTTAGAAAGCTACAAAAATATATTTTATGCACAAAGAAAACAAAAATAACAACTTTATTCACCAATTTCTTATTCTTCACCACGCATTTACGAGATCATGAGACCATGCATCGAGGTACTCTTAGTTTTAGGGTGGAATTAAATTTTTGGAGCAAACTAATGTTTCAAAGCAAACAAATTCTGAAAAACATCTGCATACAACACTGAATCTGATTCTACAACCTAAGTACAAATTTGAAAGTAATGGAGACGTGCTCAATTAGACTGCAAAGAAAGAGAGGAAAGATCCAGTGAGACGTGAACATGAGATAAGAGTGCAGGAGAGAGAGAGACAGGACACCAGAAGAGAAAGAGTCTTCTCATAGAAGCTTATCAGATGGACAGTCCTGGCCCCTCACTCTCATCCTTCTGTCAGCATCGCCGTAAAGGTCACTTACCATAATTAAAAAAGGCCTGACGGCAGCAGACAGGGGGAACAGGGCTTCGCTTTGTGCCAGATGACCGATGATATAAACAGCCCACCACACCAGCAATCAAAAGATAATTTAGACACTCTGTCAGCTTCTGTGTCATACTGATTTCCCTGAAAGGTTAATATCACCGGGAATGCAGGGCCCAGCCAAGAGCGGCCCCCAAACCCTCACTCTCTCTGGTTTTATCTCACCCCAGTAATCTCGGATCCATCAGCAGGGATGGAGAATGGCGCCTTTGTGTTGTTCAATTGCTGCTACTGTGCTTGCAGGCACGTTGTTGATTAAAAACTGGCTCAGAGATCAGCAGACCCTCCAGTGTCTTTGCAGACATTTCAGTGTACCTGTTGTGACACTTTTTTTAGGTACTTCAGAGCAAAATCTGCAGTCTTTCTAAAATCAGGCACTAAATGCAACCAAGGCTCATTGTCGGTGTGAAAACTTTGATCTTATGATATTATGTTGCTTCTTGAACGTTTCACAATAAATTCAAGGAGAGTCCAGTGAGTGGCCTTAAAAGCGCATTTAGTTTTATCTGAAACAGATGAATGTGAATCTGAGAATGGTTTATTACTGTACGTTGGTTATTGTACATATTTGGCTTTTTGGAAATAAAATGCCTGGTAATACTTTATTTACTTTACATATTTGAAAGTATCGTACCACCTACGCTAAAGTCTACCACAGACATGACCGATAAAGTGAGCAAAGGCATACGTGATATTAAAAACACATTTTCTGAAGCAATCAAGCTTGCTTCTACAAGTCTTTGAGTCTTTAATCATGACTTGGGTTTCACAGGACTTGTAATCTAGTGCTTTACACTGCAAGTGCAATGCTGTACCAGGTGCGCTCCTAAGCAAGTTTACTATGGCAGAAAAGCCATACAGTATATATAAAAATATATTAGTTGATCTGAGGTTAAAATACTGTGTTGCTCAAAGAACCACATGAAAATGTGCCTCTATTTTTTAATAATCTGCCTTGAAATCAAAACGCATGTATATCTGACCCTGGACCACAAAACCAGTCTTAAGTAGCAATCACCAAAAATACACTGTACTGGTCAAAATTATAAGTTTTTCTTTTATGCCAAAAAACGTGTACTGTGTACTTCAGTTCAAAAAGGTAGTGTAGGCTGAAAAACTCTCATTTTCAACTCCAACTTCAAAATCATTCCACATTGTTGTTTTACCTTTTTTTTTTTTTTTTTTAAGTTCGTTAGACTTTTTCTTTGCACAATCGCTTTGTAAATACTGGGTCGGAACATAATGGATGACATGGGGGTGAGTAAATTATCAGGAAATTTTAATTCAGGAGTGAACTGATTCATTTTTTATGAATAATTTTCAACCAGTCTTAAGTAGCAATCACCAAAAATACACTGTACTGGTCAAAAATATAAGTTTTTCTTTTATGCCAGAAATCATTAGGATATAGTAAAGATCATGTTCCATGAGGATATTTTGTAAATTTCCTACCGTAAATATTTCAAAACTTAATTTTTGATTAGTAATATGCATCATTTGGACAATTTTGTAGGCAATTCTCTCAATATTTTGAGTTTTTTAGCACTCTCAGATTCCAGATTTTTAAATAGTTGTATCTCAGCCAAATATTGTTATATTCTAACAACCATACATTAATGAAAAGCTTATTTATTCAGCTTTTAGATGTATAACTCAAAATTGACCTTATGACTCGTTTTGTGGTCCAAGATGACATATGTATATTTTTGGTGTTTTGCAAAAATGTAGATGCAGGCACATTTTTCTATGTTGATGAAATACGCTAAAACTGTCATTCTTTTTACCTCATATGATTAATTAAAAATGATGAATAACAGACTAGAATGACACAATACAGACCCAATGACATAATGCAGAATTGCTTAATACAGATGATTCGTCTGACCTGCTTTTCGAAAAAACAACAACCATACAAACAAAAACAGGTCAGCAACAGGATCTACAGCACTACAGCAGCTTTCAGTAAAATGGTTTAAATCATATAAATATGTACACATACCACGCACACATTGGGCCCCATTCAAGAAACATGAGCAGAACTCATTTCTGTGCAATTTGTTCATAAATTCATTCTTATGTAAATTGTTGCACTGAATTGAATGCGACAATTTATGCAAGAATGTTTTTATGGATGATTTACACAGAAATTCGGCCTGCTCGTGTTTCATGAATGAGGCCTGATGAGTACATGTAAGGCAGAGAATTACATACAGGATGCCTTTAAGTTCTGGCAGCAGATTTTAGTTGAAACAAAGTTCAAGAAACACTGACATCAGACCCATCTTTTCCAACACAGCATGTTAGCTCTAAAAAATTTTCCCATCTGGCCATACTAAAATGTCTTCACAGGAACCTTCAAAACAGGTTCATCAATTTCATAAAGTAAAGCATCTCTCAAATCAATTACAGTCAGTGTTTGGGAGGAACAAACATTTAAAAAAGCCAGCAGAGAAATAAGGGTCTTGTCTAGGGAACCTTGTACTGTGTACTTCAGTTCAAAAAGATAGTGTAGGCTGAAAAACTCTCATTTTCAACTCCAACCTCAAAATCAATCCACATTGTTGTTTTACCTTTTTTTTTTTTAAAGGGCGTTAGACCTTTTCTTTGCACACTTTGTAAACATTGGGTCAGAACATAATGGATGACATGGGGGTGAGTAAATTATCAAATTTTAATTCAGGAGTGAACTGATTCATTTTTTATGAATAATTTTCACAATATGAGATCAAAATTAGCCATTTTTGACAAGTGTTACTATTTGCAATTTTGTACAAAATTAAAGCATTTAAAAGAAAACTTCCTGATTAAACATTAAAGCACACTAGTGTGATTATTATACATTTTTATCTCATATTGTGAAAATTATTCATAAATTTTTTTATTTTTTACTCAAAAAATGAGGTGTCTACTTTTGGATAAATGAGGCGTACAATTAATCAGATGCAAATAGAAACACAAAACCAGTCCTAAATGAAAGAAAATAAGTTGACAAAAAGATTGAATCCATTATTTGGTGATAATATAGCATAATGAGAGATTTATAAGCATTTGTTTGGAGTCTGGTCAATTTTGACCGGGAACACCACAAGTGTGACTTTTTGCATTTTTGTACAAAATAAAAGCATTTAAAAGCAAACTCCCCAATTAAACGTTAAAGCACACTAGAGTGAGAAACAGTGCAAATTTTCATTATTTTTCTTATATTGTTAAAATTATTCATAAAAAAACATTTTTCACTTAAAAAATGAGGTGCCTACTTTCGGATAAATGAGCCTTACAATTAATCAGATGCAAATAGAAACGCAATACCAGTCCTAAATGAAAGAAAACAAAAAGTTGACAAAAAGATAAAAATCAATATTTGGTGATAATATAGAATAATTAGAGCTTTATAAGCAGTTGTTTAGAGTCCGGTAATTTTTTATCAGGATCATCAAAAGGTGTGAGAGGAATCCAAAAACAACCAAAGGGTTAAATGGACAGTTTAAACCGATTCATGAAAATGAATCAAACTAACCAAATCTAAATGAGTACAATGCTGCAATATTTAAGAAATTTACTGGCCAAATAAAAATCACATTAAACACTGTTGCTTAATTTTATATATTATTTATGAATATTTAATACATACGCTTGAGAGGGCAAGACCTTGCATTCAATCCAGATGTAAACTACACTATAGAGACATGAACGTGTCTGCATTCCTGGACAAACGGGATGTGCTGTGAGACAGCTCTGCTTTGAGAGATGGGTGTTAATGGGAGCTCTGTTGCACAGGATACAGCGAGACCCTCCGCAGTGGAAGCTCTCATGGCTTCTGACTTGAAAAATCATTTCAGGCAGACGCATCGGTCGACTCTCATCAGCAGCGCAGAATTAATCGCGAGCACAGGAGCTCATAATTTAAGAGCGCAGCATCTGTAAAGTCCATCATGCCGCTGCAGTCTCGCCGACCGCCTCGCAGAACAAACACATCCACCGGGGCGATTTACGCCTTTACGGAAAAACAACAGAATCTGATAAATAAATCCATTTCCCTTGCGAATCGTCGACAGCGAGGCTCCTCTGTCACTGCTTTGTGAGAGGAACCAACACGGGGGCCCCTGAAGGGTCAAGGTTGTTGGAAAGGTCACATAGAGCGACAAGCCTCTGTGTTTTGGCAGCAAGGTCGCAAACTTTGACCTCCAGGCCCTGAGAGCCCTAGCCTGGGAGGGTTGCACAGGCAAGAGTTAAACTGGGACCACCGTCTCTCGCTAATTGACATAATCTGTAAACTCCAGTATCTGCCCCCGTTTCTCAGCCGAGCGGGTGGGTTAATCAATAGAGCTGAGACAGTGGAGGGTGAGAGTGGGCCAGCGGTCTGAAGCCATTCATCCTTTCCAAAAGCTCCTCTATATACGGCTTGAAGAAACCTTGACAAATAAAGCTATTCTCTGGCATTGTTCATTGGGAATGGCCGACTGCCATGTCTGGCTCTTGCGACCCACTCCTTACAGCACACACTCAAAGTAAGTTCCCATGAGGCAAGTGGAAGGAAAGCACAAAGCCCCTTTAGCAGGAGAAATACAGCTTTTTATCAGGGTGGTAGAATTGGGGTCATTAGGGTTGTGCCACCCCCTCACTAACCTTTACCTCCCTCATTGCTGTAGTCGAGCCCACCCTCCATCCTCCAGCGGTCCCTCATTCATATGCATAAGTGGCTTGAGAAAAGCTGCTGGGGAGCTCAGCCACTGATGACCTGCCAATCAATCTGTCACTCACAACTGTCAAACAGCATGTATATGATGGGCTATAGGACTAAATCACTATGCCGGAAACCAGTGTTGGGCAGAAGTTTCTTAAAGGGACAGTTCACCCCAAAATGAAAATTCTGTCATTCAGAAACTATCCCTGTTTTATATTTGGGTTCTCTGAAACCTCATGAAACAACATTTTTCACAAGTCGGGCAGTCTGTAATTAGGAATAAGGAATGAATAAGAATAAGACATGAAGTATCAAATTGACACTTTAAAGTTAAGTATACGTAAGCTATTAACATGGCTGAACAAAATATGAGGGTTACATTTTTAATCTAAAAATGGTTCAAATTATTCTAATAGATCACCAATGCACTAAACAGTTTGAAGATGTTTCTAAATCTAAAACAGTAACAAGATTTAGAACACAGAAAACAATAGAGTGGATGCCTACAATCAGCTAAAACAAAACCTAGACCTCATTGTTAGCCAACAATGAAGATAATCTTTATTAAATTCAACACCTGAATGTGCAACTTTTGAATGAGTGCTTTATGTGACTCTTCTAAGCACAATAAACCACTAAATTGCCATTATGTGACAAAATATATAAAGTATCTTGCCAGTTTCACATTGTCATACTGATATACTTTCTCCACAGGGTTGTTTTCATCTTATCTCACCTCATTGTTTTTTCTGTAGAGTATTTGTTAGCACAGCTAGCTACACTTTTTGAGTAGCCTGGCCAGCATTGGCTGGCACTGTAATCTATGCCTGCTGTCTGAACTATGAATCCAATGTCAGAGAAAATCACCAGGAACACTGACAATGGCAATGATTCAAACAGATGGTCTATTCTACAGCAGTTTCAGCCAGACACAAAGCTGTAACACATTTAATCTGTGGTAAAAACCATAATGAGTATGTAACACCACATCTACAACTGAAAATGAAAGACAAAATTAAGTCACCACTCAAAAAATAAAACGTTGGTGTGTCACATTAAAGAGAAACACTTATTTGCTAACAGCAAATTTGGCATCTGTAGTCTTCCGGAAGAAAAGACAAATTACAAATGAGGCCTGTTAAACATCTCAACTGTTTCTCCTTGACAATAATGAGATTAATTCAATTTTTTGCTGAAAAATTGCTTGAAAGGATTAGTCTTCTGAGAAAAAGATAATGACTCTATAATCTCATGTGTCTCCGCTTGTATGTCCCAAATTTCCAGAGATACCAAAGACTGCAATCAAGTCACCAATTTCATTTTTCATAAGAATTGGCCTTTGAAAAATGCATCTTGCTCAACCACTCACTAATAGATATAATTTTCTATATAACTGCATGAATGCCTCTTTCTTTCTCAACGCATTCCCTCAAACTGCCCACTTCCATTCCAGCATACAACGCTCATGTTTCACAGTCCAATCAATTCCCAATGGATCAAAGTCCCACCCTACCTTTTTTTTCTTTTTGAATATCCTGTTCACTCAAAAATACATCAGATTGCGTAAGTAAAATCACTTGCGAACAGCATGACTTTCATTTTATAGCTCTATACTCTTAGTCTATGCCAACAATTGTCTCATTTATTAAAGGATTAAAGGATTTCCATGAGATTCTCTGTGAGCACCTGGTTCTGTGGGACCAGCATGGATCTGTCCGCTGACCCCAGAGAGAGGAAAGCACATCCACCTGGCTCTCGCCCAGAAACACTCCTCAATGCCTGCATTCAAGTGCAAAGCTGAACATGACTAACAGAACAGCCATAATGCTGTCATCCCACACTTCACAAACTGTAGGTGTTTCCCTGGACTCCATCTGTAGCACTGAGCTCAGGTTGCTCATGCCCACAGGAAACAGGCTGACAAACAGGAAGAGAGCTTTAAAGAACTTTACTTTAGGAAAAAAACCACTGAGCATGCATACAGTATGAACAAATTTATATTGGGATAGTTCACCCAAAAATGAAAATTCTGTCATTAACCACTCACCCTAATGTTGTTCCAAACCCGTAAGACCTTTGTTCACCTTCGGAACACAAATGAAGATAGTTTTGATGAAATCCAAGAGCTTTCTGACCATGCATAGACAACAACACAACTACCACACTCAAGGCCCATGCAGAAAGGTATAAGGACATTGTTAAAATAGTCCATGTGACATCAGTGGTTCAACTGTAATGTTATGAAGAGACAAAAATACTTTGTGCGCAAGCAATGGGTTTGGAACGACACGAGGGTGAGTAATTAATGACAGAATTTTCATTATTGGTTTAGACTGTGGTAAGCCATTTAAAAAAGCATTTTTAGCAAATCCAAGTAATTGATCATAGAAATATGATGTTTTTTAAAGTTTATGACTGTTATAGCACCAGCCGTGGTCAGATCTCCACAAAACTTTGCATGCTTGCTTAGAATCGCATGTGCTCACCAGCTTTAGGTTTTTTAGGATTTGGGGTAAATTTGGACAGGCCCCTTTTCTAAACTACCCTGTTATAGCTTCCCAAAGGATACATTTCAACATTGAGTCCAGAGAATTGTACTGTTGTGTTTTTTTCCAGATTGAGCAAAAAACCTAGAGTAGGGTTTTTACATCTTCTCAATCATTTAACAAACAATTTGATTGACAGCAGTGGTTCTAGATGAAAAGTTGTCCAGAATGAGGAGTTCTATCGTATGATACAAATATTGCGTGTATGTGTGAAAACTGTGCAAAGTACAATCGTTTACGCCCTTAAAAATGCGATATGGCCCCCCAGTGGCTGATTTATTTCAAATTTCCCATAGACTTCTGGGGCTGTGAGTCAAACAGGCCCACCAAGTCTCGTTCCAATCGGCTTCCGTTAACCTTGTCTAATAGGTGCTCAAACTTCATCGGCCAATTAGTAATTACGGCCATGTTTTACAGACACTTGTAGCACTTTGGGCCAAGACTGTCCACAGTGATTTTGGTAGGATGAATGGTTGCGCAGTTATAGCCATTTTTATGTTTTTCCCTTCTTATAGTGCCACCAAGTGGCCAAGCTCTATGTTTTATTCCCTGTGACCTCTGATTGAGCTCTTACATAAGTGTTCTGAATTTGGTGAAGATATCTCATTCTGTTCAGGAGTTATAGGCACATTTTAAACATTTTGGCTTCCCATTGCGATAGTGAGTTGAAAGTTAAAAAAAAATAAATATATATATATATATAATTATTAATATTCACTCTTCAGAGAATCTTCCTGCACTGGTCTGGTTTCAACCAGGCGAAAAACCTATGACTAGTTCGCAATAATTGACTAAGCCGAATAATTTTGCCATGCTTTTGATCAAGTCTGATTCCAACGACATAAGACTTGAGCCTGTGACAGACAGTTTAGGAGTTATGAAAGATTTCATACTTTTGATCGCTGTAGCGCCCCCGTCAGGCCGATTGGGGCGAGCTTTGGTGACATTGTAGGCGATGTGAGTACTACCATCTTTCCAAGTTTCAAGTCTCTACAACTTACGGTTTGGTCTGCACGATCAGTTGTACGTGGAGATTGCTGATGCTTGGCCATTCTAACAATTACAATAGGGTTTTAGTGCTGCACGCTTGAACCCCTAATCAGCAATAAACCTTAGTCAAGTTAGATGGCATATTGAATTTAAAGTGGATGAAAATGAAGCTGTGAGGCAAAAACTCCATGAAATAGGTTTGAAACTGTGAACTATGAAAATTACGTGATCTAGGATCTTTATACAATGTGTGGCATTGTGAAAACTGTAAGTCTATCCCTCACATCCGCGTTAAATTTAATATGGCGTCTAACCTGACTAAGGTGTAAGCATGCATATAACATAACCCAAGCTAAAACAAAACATGCAGACCAGATATATTACAAAAATGTAGGCAAAGATAAGTGCTGAATCAGGGGCTCCACCTGGAGGAATCTCACAGCCCAAATTTGCTGGCAAACCAGTCTGCTAAAATGGGAAGAGCAGGTTTGTATGATTCACAACCTTTCATTATGCGCTCAATCACTGTCACAATATCTCCCTCTCACTTTTTATTTACATCACTGCCTTACCCAAACACATTCATCCATTCTGTGGTGTCACTTCAAGGTTATCAGCTGCCAAGCCCTAGCAAGTCATGATTACTTCCCATGCACATTCAAAGGTGGGAACTTACGAGGAAAGTGTGTTAGATTCATGGACCAACCAACCAGGGAAAATGTAAAAAAATGTTCTTACACCACAGCAATTCTTGCTTTTGAAAGTATAGGCAAGACAAAAGATGTCACATTTTACTTGTGAATGTGAGTCTATATAGTCAGTTTGAAAAGTGATGCAGTAAAAAGATTGTGTACTGCCAATTAAAATGTCTCTCTGTTCTATCTATTGTGAATGGTGTAGGATGAATCACAAAATGATTTTTATCAAATGTTGACATTTATTTTAAGTGAATCACCAACATACAGCACAATAGATCAGTGTAGTCTAATTAAAGAACTTATGACTCCTACGAGTCGGTTCATTTCAGTGAATTAAAAGCAGTGCAGCCTCAAAAACAAATTAATCTTATGAGACAGTTCTTTTCAGTGACTCAAAACATACAGCACAAACACAGTGTGGTCTGATTGTAGAATTGATGAATCATAAGAGCCTGTTCTTTTAATCTTGTTCAACAAGATGAGTTAGCTAACAATGCTTTTGGGAAACGCACCCCAGAATGGTGACTGAATCAACATCTGATTCGCTCAAGGAACTGCAAGTTAACTTTATTATGATTAAAGTAAGGTATGACTGACTATCCATGAAATACTTTTTAAAGAAACACTGTTCTGTTGAATTTCCATGTTAGCCAAATTTAGTTTTGCTGGTTAATGCTAGTCTATCATGTTTGTGACAGTCTGAATCATTAGTGAATTGGTTTGTCTAAATGGCTCTCTTTATGCCAACATAGGCTCATTGGAAATACATGCCTCTATGTACATTTCTGCAAAACTGAAAAAAACTTACCTATACACCACTAGTCAAAAGTTTTTGAACAGTAAGGTTTTTAATGTTTTTTTTTAAAGAAGTCTCTACTGCTCACCAAGCCTGCATTTATGTGATCCAAAATACATTTTAAATACATTTAAAACAATTGTTTTCTGTTTGAATATATATTTTAAAATGTAATTTATTCCTGTGATCAAAGCTACATTTTCAGCATCATTACACCAGTCTTCAGTGTCACATGATCCTTCAGAAATCATTCTAATATGCTGATTTGCTATTTAAGATACATTTTTATTATTATTATCAATATTTAAAACAGTTAAGTGCATTTTCTTCAGGATCCTTTGATAAATAGAAAGATCCAAAGATCAGCATTTATCTGAAATAAAAAGCTTTTGTAAGATTATACACTACTATTCAAAGCTCGGGGTGAGTATAATTTATTTATTTTTGGGCAAAGAAATTATAGAAATTAATACTTTTATTTAGCAAAGATGCTTTAAATTGATTAAAGGTGATGATAAAGACATTTATAATGTTGCAAAATATTTCTATTTCAGATAAATGCTGTTCTTCTGAACTTTCTATTCAAGAAACCTAAAAAAATTCTACTCAACAGTTTTCAACATAATAATAATAATAATAATAATAATAATAATAATAATAATAATAATAATAATAATAATAATTAATAAATGTTTTTTGAGCAGCAAGTCAGAATATAGGATGATTTCTGAAGGATCATGTGACTGGAGTAATGATGCTAAAACTTCAGCTTTGAAATCACA